>NC_086328.1:62406422-62706422 GCF_036172605.1 Pelobates fuscus | reverse complement strand
CCATGGCATAGCTATCTGGGGGTATCACCGCTCACACAGGGCAAGTACCGAATGGCCCCACTGTGTTTAAAGGGCCAGAATGAGTGACATGCACTCTGTTAGGGCCGAATACGTTTTTTAAAAGGGCCCAATCTCCTAGGGACCATAATCGCATGGCAAGAGGCTGGCAAGCAGTCCTCTCCAGGCCCAAGTGGCGAAGGGCACTTCGTCACACGCTGTAACCGAAGTATTTGACGCTTCTATTTGACTCTCAGATATGAAGAGCACGCCCCAAATTTACTATTTAGCAGTTTAGCACCAAAACAATTAGAATTTTACAACTGCGCTGTAAGCGCAGTATTTGATGCTTCTATTTGACTGTCAGATATGAAGAGCACGCCCCAACTTTACTATTAAGCAGATTAGCTCGCAGAAAATAAGAATGTTTACAATTGCGCTGTAACTGCACTATTTGACGCTTCTATTTGACTCTCAGATATGAAGTGTTCCCAGCAGCAGGACAATGTATTGGGAGTGGAGACCATCGGTTCCCGTCCCCAGCAGCAGCATATGGTTCAGGAAGAGGAGCCTGTTACCACCTCTCCCCAGCAGTCCAGTGAATTACAGGGAGACAAAGGTGCCGTCCTTTCTCCCCAGCGGCTGAAAGTGTGTAAGGTACCCCCTCTCCCAAGTGGCAGTCTATGGTTCAGGGAGAGGAGCTTGTTGCCCCCTCTCCCCAGCGGCAGCCTAGCCCACCAAGGGGAGATGATAAGCCCCACACCGTCACAGATGGGACCGTGGTCTCTGCGCCCAAGCTACAGGGAGTATGGACAGTCGGTCCTACTCCCCAGCAGCAGAGTATTCTATTGGGAGTGGAGACCATTGGTTCACCTCCCCAGCGGCAGCCTAGCCCACAAAGGGTAGATGCTAATCCCCACACCAATGCAAATGGGACTGTGGTCTCTGCACATGCATCACAGGGGGTGGGATGATCGGTCCTGTCCCCCAGCAGCAGGGTTGTTCATCCAAAGGGGAGACAGTCTGGCTTCCGCTCCAGCAGCAGCCCCAGGTCCGGAGTGAGGAGCCTACTACCTTGCAGGATTTGGGAGAGACTTACAACTGAGGTACCGCTCTAGGTACAGGCACTTCATTACAGCTAAGTATCTTTAAGCCCATGGTTTCAGTAAAGTTAGATCATCAATTAATTGATATCTGTCTGATTTTTTTGGAGTAGAATTTCCTCAATAACATATACATCATCCATCTATTTCAATTGAGGATTTCTGTAAGGAGTTCAGAATAGTTTTTTTATACTCCGCACTTGGTGAATAGCAGTCTGCCCCATCTAACACTGCAAGAAATATATTTATGATCTATCACTGATTTAAATGCACTTTAAATGTATAAACAGATGGTATTAAGTGCCGGAAAAACTGGCTAAAATCTACCCTGTGATAGTGATAGTAACTGCTGACTCATATATGCATATATGGTGGAATTGTAACCCTATAAGACTTGGGTTTTCAAACCTACTTAGTGTTATACTTGGGGGCTATGTTGAACTAACCCCAGAGAAAGGTTTGTTAAATTTAAACTTGTACTCTCATTCAATAGCCAGAGGTTGGAAACAAAAACATACAATTTCACAAACTAAAATGAGCTGCCTAAATGGAAAACTCTAGGATATTGTTATTTTAAATTTGTCAAAGGTTGCATGATAAAGTAAATACTTATTTCAGTTCCTTGTAGAATCAACACTGTAGTATACAGTGGCATAACTACCACGGTCGCAGGGGTTGCAGAGGCCACAGGACCAGTCACTCCAGGGGGCCTGGCCTCTGCTATGACTCCTATGTCAATGAGCCGCCAGCATACCTTTAAAGCTGGTGCACAGTAGCCCGCCTCTGCACTTTATCTAGTGCCATAATGATACCGGAGAAACTGACGGAAGCCAAGCACAGAGAGATGGACACAGGTTTCTTCAGGAAGGAAGAGATTCTTTATTCGGTTCACCGATCGGGACTCAGAGGGACTAATGTCACCAAAATACAACAAGATCTGAGCCCCGGACAATAGTGTAGGCTCCTTATATAGGCATGTAACTCCTCCCATAATAAGCTCCACCCACACATACTCTTACCCAATCAATCGAACAAGAACTAACTTCCGGTTTGACCGCATGGCTTGCCCAGCACAATGGAGGAGGGGAATACTACATTCGGTATGCTCGCACATGCTCCGTACACTACTGATCGTATCTTTGCCACGTGCAACCAACCGACCGATACACCAGTATATGCACGTACACATGCCACGTGGTAATCTCGGCCTACTAAATTTATTTTTACCGAGATTCCACCACATTCCCCCCTTTGATGCCTCTGATATTTTCACAATTACGGAGGCATCACTTAACCATAGTTTGCATATACCTCAGGTTACCATGAACCAGACCAGACTTTGCGATTAATGATATGAATCCCTCAACATTCCTCTTCCTGCACTGGTTCTCCCTGATTTAGAGCCTCATATCTATATATGGCCATTATCTGTGCAGCAGCCTTTCTCTCTGCTATATTTTCTATGATGCTCTGCACAGACCTAACTACCAAAGGAACAAGACATGGTAGTAGAAGACACAGCATTAAGATTAGCATGACTCCACCTACCAATGCCTTAAGTCCTCCAAACTGCACATACCAATTACCAAACCAACTACTTGGATTATACCCTTTCCATACCTGAGTAGGCACATGCGCTAGTTTAACCATATGGCTAGTAAGCTCAGCTATTGCTTGCCCTTCATCATCTATTTGAAGACAGCAATTGCTTAAGTTAAACTTCCCACATACACCTCGCTCTACTGCCAATAGGTAATCCAAAGCTAATCTATTTTGGTAAACGGCTGTCCTCATCCTAGTATTATGCTTCGCTAGGAGATTGAGCGCTTGCGATGTCTCATTGGTAATTATCTCAACCACCGCCTGTAACCTTATAATGCGGTTGAGCATATATATTGGGGTTCTATAACCAAAAGTACCATCCTCTGCCCAAGTGGCTGGCCCATAATAATCTATAGTACGCTGGGGAGGCCATTCATTATCTTCCCAGGTACCTATCTCTAGGGGTCCCCTTTTCTTCCTATGATTCACATCATATACTTTAACTCCCAAAGTCTCTCCTGTTTCAATAGGCAACAAGAAGAAGGATGGTTTGAGCATACCTAACAAACATGCCCCTTCCCAGTCCTGTGGTAATTCCGAATAGGCTTTCTTACCACAAATCCAGTACAAATTTGCTGGGGCTTTCCAACTAGATGTGATAGATAGATCAAACCACACGTCCTTTAAATTGGCATAACTTGCAAACGGGTTAGGTGGTTCTGAGACATTTGAAGCCGACCACCAGGTTGTATTCTTTGTATTATCATCATAAGCTTTTTGCCCTAGACAAGTTAATTCTCCTACAGATGTATTAAACATTATTCCTTTCCTTGCTATGCAAACATAACCTATGATGGAGGTCTTTAATCGCCACTCTGATTTACCTCTAACACTCATTTGCTAATCGGCTTGAGAAGATATTATTTGTTCAATTGTCTCAGAACCAGAATACATTACCTCCTTTGCTTCCCAGGGCCATTGGTCTCCCATTTTAGTACCTCCACACACATAGCAGTTGGTCACATTAAGACTACCAGCAATACTCTCAGCTAGATCAATAAACAGGTTTTTAGCATTATGGGGGATCTTATTTTCTACACTCATCTCTTCATAAAAAGAATGGAAAACCTTATGAGTTTGGGATGCTACGGTATCGGTCTCTATCCCTATAAATAATATTGTCCCAGGATCCAAACCCGTCCCATATATCTGAAACCCAAATAAGTTTCCGAACCTATCTATAAATTGCTCAGGATTGTTAATAAGTATATGGACTGGGTTACACTCCATAGACTTACAATATGGTTTGGTAGGCAACTTAGTAACAATCATATCCCTATCTACTGTCTGTCCCCAAGTTGCCCACCCCACACAAGACCAATATGGACAATAATTATAATCCCTATCTGGGCATTTTGGATTTATGTACTTGTTTTTACTACTGGGACAAATATACTTATCGTAAGACCCATACGTTCTCTCCCACTTAAGATCCCCGCATACATTCCACGGTTTTCTACCACTTGATATCGCCTTATATGCATCAAATAGCAGAACACCCGAAGAATGTACAGTTTCTAATACTGTTTTATTTATTAGGGTCCCCTGTGGGTCTCCATTCCGGAGGGTCAACCAAATTGTACGGGGTTGATACTCTGGATTGAAGCACTTAGGTTCGCCTACTCCTAAATGGCATACACTATACTCTATACCTAAGTATCTACACCTGGATACATATCCTTTACACTCATATTGTGAATGCCAAATAAGGGTCTGGGAAATGTGATTACCTGTTATAGTAGTCTTAATGCAAACCTCACAGCTAGGTGTGTCGGTACCTCTACCTTCCTGAATAATAAAAAACATAAAAATACACATTATCAAGAGCACTTCTTTCGACGTCTTCATCCTCAGTCTTAGTCCGTGCAATGGCACCTCAGCTTCCAGGATGTAAGGGCTGCAAGGAATGGAGTTCTGCTCTTCCCTTCACAGAGGTCCCTTCGAGACACCCTGGCTATGACACGTGGGTAAGTGGTCAGGCTTTTTTATGGCCGTCAAAAACACTCACTTGCTGATCTCTTTAAACACACTTGTAATCCCGTTATCTCCTCGTCACTCCGACTGAGTCGTGCGCTTTAACCGGATCTTGCAGGGATTCTCTGGATCTGGTGTAGCTTGCCAAGAATCTACTGCTGCTGGTTTAATCCTGGAGTGATGAATCCACAGAGTCACTTCAGCCACCTTTATTGCTGTAGGGGTAGACAAAAGAACAACATAAGGACCCCTCCACTTAGGCCCTAACGGTATACTGTTCCACTCTTTAATACTTGATCTCCTGGAATAGCTATGAACAGGGGGATAAATATTCACAGGTAATCTATCTTGTACCCATTTCTGTACCTCCTCCATAGTTTTACCCAACTCTACAACCTGCTGCCGGGTAATTCCTTCTCCCAACTGACTCAAATCCCCCCTTAAGTTACCAAGTACGGGAGGTGGACGCCCATACATGATTTCAAAAGGTGCGAGACCCATCCTTCTGGTAGGTGTACTACGAATACGTAACAGAGCTATGGGCAAAAGAACATTCCACTTAAGCTGAGTCTCTTGACACATCTTTGCCAATTGGTTCTTAATAGTTCTGTTCATCCTTTCTACTTTGGTCTATATGCTGGTCTATATGCTGTAGGAAGCTTCCACTTAATACCAAGCATATGAGTCAGTTGTTGTAGGCACTGGTGAACAAAGGCTGGACCATTATCCGATCCTATAGAGCATGGTAGTCCATATCGGGGTATTATTTCTCGCAACAGGAATCGTACAACTTCTCCTGCTTTCTCTGTACGAGTAGGACATGCTTCTACCCAACCTGAATAGGTACACACAACTACTAGTAGGTAGCGATGTCCACCGGATTTGGGCATTACTGTATAGTCTATTTGAAGATCGGACATAGGGAGTCCCCCCATATACTGGACTCCTGGTGGTTTCACTGGTCCTTGCCTTGCATTATTCTTAGCACATATTACACATCTTCGTACAATGGCTTGAGTCAAGTTGGACAATCTTGGTATGTAGAAATGTTTTCTGAGAGATTCTTCCATACTATCTCTTCCAGAATGTGTCCCGTTGTGATAGTTCTGGACAATTTCTACAGCTAGTGATGCTGGAATAACTATTCTTCCATCTTCTAACTGATACCATTTGTTCTCCAGGTATTTCCCAGTTCAGTCTTTAACCACTCTTCTTCTTGATCTGTATAAACTGGAGTCCATTGAGACAGTGGAGTCGGTATAAGAGCAGCTATATGTTCCACATACTCCTGTCTTCCTGATTCAGCGGCACGCTTAGCTGCATTATCTGCCATCTGATTTCCTTTGGTTACGTCACCATCACCTTTCAGATGCGCCCGACAATATATAATACCGACTTCTTTCGGTTCCCATACGGCTTCCAGTAGTTGCAATATTTCAACTGCGTACTTGATTTCTCTACCCTCTGAGTTCAATAATCCTCTTTCTTTATACAGAGCTCCGTGGGCATAAGTGGTTAGAAACGCATACTTGGAGTCCGTGTAGATGTTCACTCTTAAACCTTCAGCCAATTGTAACGCTCGTGTTAGTGCAATTAATTCTGCCTTCTGTGCCGATGTTCCTTTTGACAATGGCCGTGCTTCTATCACCTTGTCTATGGTAGTCACTGCATATCCTGCATAGCAAATCCCTTCTTTCACATAACTACTGCCGTCCGTATAGTACTGGACATCAGGGTTCTGGATGGGAAAGTCACGAAGGTCTGGTCTACTTGAGAACACTTCATCCATCACCTCCAGGCAATCATGTTGACTCTCAGTAGGTTGTGGCAAAAGGGTAGCTGGATTTAAGGTGTTAACAGTCTCTAAATGCACTCTTGGGTTTTCACACAACATAGCTTGATACTTAGTCATGCGGCTGTTACTAAAACAATGATTGCCTTTATAGTCTAGCAACGTTTGTACTGCGTGCGGGACTCGCACATAGAGTTCTTGACCCAGAGTGAGTTTATCAGCTTCGGCTACCAGCAGGGCGGCGGCAGCTATGGCTCTTAGACAAGGTGGAAGACCACTGGCTACTGCATCCAGTTGTTTTGAAATATATGCAACAGGTCTTTGCCATGATCCCAAGTACTGCGTCAATACTCCCACAGCCATTCTTCTTTGCTCGTGTACATATAAGTAGAATGGACGTGTATGATCAGGTAGACCTAATGCTGGGGCACTCATCAAAGCCTTCTTCACATCTTCAAATGCCTTTTGCTGTTCAGGGGTCCATAGGAAGGGATCATGTTCTGTACCTTTCATAGCTGCGTAAAGAGGTTTCGCCAATATCGCATAACTGGGAATCCATATCCTACAGAAGCCTGCTGCCCCCAAGAATTCCCGCACTTGTCTTCTATTCTTGGGTATTGGTATTTGGCATACAGCTTCTTTTCTCTCTGGCCCCATTATTCTTTGACCTTCAGAGATATGGAATCCCAGATACTTGACAGTCGGCTGACACAACTGAGCTTTCTTCCTGGACACCTTGTATCCTGCCTTCCAGAGAATGTGTAGTAGATCATGTGTTGCTTGCTGACATATTTCTCTTGTAACTGCCGCTATCAACAAATCATCTACATATTGCAATAGTACACACTCTCCTGGGATGGACTTGAAATCCAGTAAGTCTTGACTTAAAGCTGATCCAAATAGGGTAGGTGAATTTTTAAACCCTTGGGGCAGTCTTGTCCAAGTCATCTGGCGTTTCGAGCCCGTTACAGCATTTTCCCATTGGAATGCGAAGATACACTGGCTTTCCGCAGCAATTCGAAGGCAAAAGAAGGCATCTTTGAGATCTAAGACAGTGAAATAGGTAGCCCCGCCCGGAATTAAAGCAAGCAGGTTATATGGGTTGGGCACGACTGGGTGTATACTTACGACCGCATCATTGACTGCTCTCAAGTCCTGCACAGGGCGATACTCATCTGTACCGGGCTTTTGAACAGGCAGCAATGGGGTGTTCCAGGGGGAAGTACAGAATTTTAGGATACCGTATGAACTTATCCAAATACGATTGTATGTTCTTCTTGGCCTTTTGTGGGATATGATATTGCCTTAAGCAGCACTCCTTCCAGTTGCTCCTATTACGGTGATGGTTCTTCCAGATGGAGGAGCGACTAGGTCAGTCACCAACGAATGTTCAGCACCAGTATCGATCATGAACGCACTCCTTTTTCCCCCTATTGATACATTGACCATAGGCTCCGCTCGGCCAAGGGGGAATGGAGCCCGGTCGGTATCAATAGTCCTCCATGACCATGTCAGCCAATCCTACAAAGTCCCTATCTTCTCTATCGCGGGATCTCTGCGCTGCTGGATAGCTACATTTCCTCTATTGCTACCATTATTCCCTCCAGGACCTCCTCTACCTCTCGCTCTGCCTCTATAATTACCCTATCCTGCCCTAGGTCTGTCTCTCTCATACTGTTCCCTTTGTGGACACTCACTTCTCCAATACCCTTCTTCCCTACAGTACGCGCATTGATTCCTACTCAGGGTATCCCTATTCCACTTACTCTCACGTTTATCTGCTCCCCTATACACCTCATTTTCCCTTCTATCTATGCCTGCGATCGCTACCGCTAGCATATCTGCCTTTCTACACATCTTGCGCTCTTCCTCTTTCTTTGTCTCTGTTTCCCTGTTCATATATACTTTATTCGCTACCTCCATTAGTTGGGTTATAGACATCCCTACAAACCCTTCTAACTTCTGTAGCTTGCGCTTTATATCTCCGTAGGCTTGGCTGACAAATGCAGAGTTAACCATCCGGGAATTCTCAGGAGCCTCCGGATAAAAAGGGGGTATACAAACGGTATGCCTCCAATAATTGGTCATAAAAGACACTGGGCGATTCATCACATTTCTGTAATACCTCAGCCGTCTTAGACATATTAATCACCTTCTTTCCTCCGGCTTTCATTCCAGCAATAATAGCGTCTCTGTAAGCTTTTAAATGGACCATGTCTGCGCCATTGACATTCCAATTTGGATCGGTATTTGGATAATGGGCTGCGGCCCATGCTGTTGGGTTGGCCTGATTCTGTGTACGGGCCTCTTCTTCCAGCGCTTTAATTGCCGCTTGATTTATCCTAGTCCTTTCCTCGTTATTAAACAATGTCATTAATAATTGCTGGCAATCAGCCCAAGTGGGATTGTGTGTCTGGACTATTGAGGTAAACAAATCCGTCATGGCTTGAGGCTTTTCAGTTTAAGAGGAGTTATGGGTCTTCCAATTAAAGACATCGGTGGTTGTGAAAGGGACATAGACGTAGACTGGATCAGCATATTGTATCTGGCCGTCATCGTTAATGTGTGTCGGGCCAGGAGTCAATCGAAGAGGTTGTCGGGTTAGTATGGGGCTTCGTAGAGATGAGTCCGTTAGGGGTTCCGGTCGAGGGGTAGTAAGGCATGGGGATGGGGAAGCTTTACTAAGGGGAAGGTTGGTGAGTAGAATATTCCGGGCCGGGCTAGGTAGAGCCTGACCGGAAGCTGGGTATGTGGAGTTAACGGAAGCAGGTACCGGAAGGGGAGGGTTTGAAACAAGGGGGCTGAACTCTGAGCTAGAGGAGGGAGTAGGTGGGGACAACGGGGCAAGGGGAGGAGCGTTTCCAACAGCACCTCCTCTTCCGGTGGAGGAGGAGTAAGGGGGCGGCATAGGGATCTCAGACTCAGGGGGCGTGTCGAAAATGGGCGTAATTACGGCCTTAGTGGACAAGCGAGTCCTGGCCACCATGAGGCGACATTGCTCCTCGTGGCATACTCGGATCCATTTTGGCGAGTCATTTACGGCCTGCCTCCAACAATCAATATATGGAAACTGGCCATAAAGTTCAGGCCTACCTGATACAGCCACGTGCACACGCTGTACCAGATTAGGATCCAAACTGCCACGTGGTGGCCATGCAGCAACCAAAGTAGGCCATTCCCTACTACAGAATGTAATCAGGCGTGCTGGAGACATCTTTACCCCAAAATCACATACTGTATATCCCTTTTTAAAGTTTTTAATCATACATCCTAAGGGATCCAAAATCGTCGAATCCGACGCGCCCATACTTAACAATGGAGCGTCGTTTCCAACAGAAACTATACAAACACATTACCAACGGTCACACCCGTTCCCTCGGCAACAGCACCACGTGGTACAGTTACTAAGTGAAACACACACAACAAAACACTCAAGGAATTCCCGTACACACACAGCTGTTACACCAGTCACTAAGTAACTAATACTGTGCACTTTGGCGAAACTATACGGTCACCCACGCTATAATTCCCTATATCTGAATTACCCGTCTATAACATACCCCAGTAACATCGTCTTTACAAACAGTAGTTATAGTACGGTTAGCATAGGTCAGAATACAAGTTAAAGTCACAGTACAATTACTAGTGATTATGGTGTTAAAACATGCAACATAGACGACAATTATTAGTACTTATTTACAGTGTCAGTAATTATACATGGTTATGGTACCGTGCGCTATAATACAGTTACACACTATTCACACTCTCGCTAGACGGCAGAGCTCACGCTATCTAGCAAGATATACACGCTACTACAACAATCTTTAGCACATATACAATTTCCAACTAATCTATTGGCCAGTACCTTGATGGACTACCTAAAACTATCTACATACGTTTTGGTTAGCCACACTGCCCAAGCACCACATATAGCGAACTAGAGGGCGGAATTTACAACAGCACCCTTTTAGTCTATTTACTCTATCAAAAATCTAGTGGGTTCCAAATTTACATGCCTTCCCACTTAGCCAAGATAGGTTGAGATCTAGCGAACCGAATTTACACAGGCGCCGCTTAGTCTCCCGGTCCCTCCGACCTAGCGAACAAAATATACACCCTAGAACGTTAGTCTAGACAAGACACCGGTGTCCGGCTAGGGCTATTTACACCAGAACCCCGCCTGACTCCAAACCAAAATTAAACGGACTGACTACAGGGCGTTTAATTGAGCGGTGCGCCTTTGCTCCTTCCCTCCACTGGAGGGGGCAGATTCCATACACAAATAACCCCTTATGGGCCTACCACACAATCGGTATCCAATACCCCTAGTGGGTCCGCCGTCTAAAACAGCGGTCGCCTTAACTCCTCGTTCCTGAACCTGAGTTCACACTCATCGACGGGGACACCCCAGCACTTACTACGTAGAGGCCGATGATCTCCTGGACAACAGACCAGTGGCGCCGAGACGAAGGGAGGTCCACGCAGAAGTTCAGGGGTGCAGCCGTAGAGAACGTGGGCAAAGATAGACCGTCTCACGCCTCTGCTTCTCAGCTACCGTTGAACGATGAGCTTCCCGGCCAATGCACCAAATGATACCGGAGAAACTGACGGAAGCCAAGCACAGAGAGATGGACACAGGTTTCTTCAGGAAGGAAGAGATTCTATATTCGGTTCACCGATCGGGACTCAGAGGGACTAATGTCACCAAAATACAACAAGATCTGAGCCCCGGACAATAGTGTAGGCTCCTTATATAGGCATGTAACTCCTCCCATAATAAGCTCCACCCACACATACTCTTACCCAATCAATCGAACAAGAACTAACTTCCGGTTTGACCGCATGGCTTGCCTAGCACAATGGAGGAGGGGAATACTACATCCGGTATGCTCGCACATGCTCCGTACACTACTGATCGTATCTTTGCCACGTGCAACCAACCGACCGATACACCAGTATATGCACGTACACATGCCACGTGGTAATCTCGGCCTACTAAATTTATTTTTACCGAGATTCCACCACAATAATATCCTTCTTTAGAACAGGTGCCCAAAATTGCACAGCATATTCAATGTGTGGTCTTACCAGTGATTTATAAAGAGGCAAAATTATATTCTCATCCCGAGAATGAATGCCCTTTTTCATGCATGACAATACCTTACTGGCCTTAGCCACTGCTGATTGACATTGCACATTGCCGCATAGTTTGTTGTCTATAACAATTCCCAAGTCCTTTTGTGTGTTATTATCCCTAATTCGCTTCCATTAAGGGTATACGTTGCTTGTGCATTCTTGATGCCAAAGTGCATTTTTCAACATTAAATTTCGGCTGCCATTTGAGTGCCCAGTCCCCCAGTCTATCTAAATCCCTCTGCAGCAAAGTAATATCTTGCTCACATTGTATTACGTTACAGAGTTTTCTGTCATCTCAGTTGCAGGGGAAGGGAGGGGAAAGAGAGAATGGAGGACTGCAGGGAAAGAGAGGCGTAGAGAGAAATAGAGCGGCTGCAGGGGAGAGGGGATTTCCCTAATTATTTTGAAAATCTTTAATAAAGAATATTGAAAAAAATATATATTTTTTAAATTAAAGAGCAAAAGGCTGTCATTCACTATGTTAGGTATAAGAAAGCAGCTCAAAGTCAAGATTAGTGGGCCTTGGGGAGGAGGAGGAGGAGGGAATAAGGGGCACGAATAAGATGCAAGAACCTACACTGGTCCATGGTGGCTCTAGAGATATCAGGGAACAGTAGTTAGTGCTCCTGAAAATTGTATGAAGATTTGTTGCGGACCACAGACATAAAGGCTTATCAGTCCGGACCATGCTGGAAGTGGATGATAACATCCCTGCTTGCTCCCGATGAGTAAACCTGTGGAGAAGGTAGCCGGTAGCAGCCGTCTAGAGCCAAAGCCTTAGCCTGTTTAGGCTTGTAAGCAATCTCAAAATGAGATAGGGAATTTCAGCTGCAGTGCCTCCCTCAGCCAGGCCCTGTATCTTTACATTTTTCCAATGCCTACAAACTTTCATAGCTGCCATGCAGTGCTGGGTTTGGGTCAGATCGTGATTCAGTGTAGTTAGCTCCAGGGGTCAAATGCTGGGGAATAAAGTGTGGGAACTCACCCAAGTTCCACCCCTCCCCCCCCCCCAAAAAAGTACACTCATATGTGTCATGATTCGGGGAACCCAACACGCTAACACACACACACACACACAGAAAATGTGCAGTACCGGACCTTAGAGTGGCCGGGCTAAGCACACACAGAATAGTCAGGAGACAAGCCGAGTAAGGGGAACCAGAAGACAGAATAACGAGAAACAAGCCGATGTCAAAGGGTAGGAGAAAGTCACAAAGTCAGATTAACAAGCCAGAGAGTATGTAACCAGAAACACAAGTTCAGTATCAATACTAGTAAGCAAAGACCACAACAGGGCACTGAGAGACAGGAAAGGTAAGTATTTAAATCCTTGCCTTAATCCTGATTGGATAACTTCCAATCAGTATTAACAAACACACGTGGGGGATATCTATACCCCCCACTGTGATTTTTGCGCTGTAGCTTTAACGACGGGTCACGTGAGTGACCCCGGCGTTCTGATATTAGTGCCGGCTCCCAGCGTGCAGCGTTAGACATGCTGCCGCTGGGAGGAGGAGAGGAGGACGCTCGCTGACCGGTAAGGGGAGGGGGGACCTGACATAACTCCCCTCTCGAGGACCGCCCGGAGGGCGGGAAGCCGAAGGCTTCAAAGGAAACCGCGCATGAAATGAGCGGATCAAAGAGGGAGCGTTCAAGTCAGAAACAGAAACCCAAGACCGCTCCTCAGGGCCGTAACCCTTCCAATCAACTAGATACTGCAACCGACCTCGAGAGAAAAGAGAATCAAGGAGAGCAGCAACCTCGTACAAGTCACTAGAGACCGCGCCGGGTGCATTGGAATGCCTGAGAGACCCAGAGAACCGATTACAGAGCAAGTGTCATGATCTGCTCTGCTCTGTTCTGATGTCTGGACTTGGCTTCTGGTATCCAGTACTTTTGTTTCAATTCTTGTTTGGTTTTTCTTGGTTTTTGGTTTTCTATTCTATGTCTGGTTTTCTTTATGCTGGGATTTCTGGGTTCATTCCTATAGTTCGTCCCTGGATTTCCCAGTCTCCAGGTTTCCTTTAACCCCTTAAGGACACATGACGTGTGTGACACGTCATGATTCCCTTTTATTCCAGAAGTTTGGTCCTTAAGGGGTTAAATGTTTGTTTTATTTGCCACACCCTTATGTTTCCAGCTTTCATTATGTGTTGGAGTTCCTGCAGGCAGCGGCTCAAAGCTTCTGTCCTTTCTTGCAGGTAAGTGCTATATATGTGTTCTGAATCTGTGGATGTTTTAGTATACATTAGGCAGTGTAGGACCTGCCAGATATGGGGTACATTGGCGTTGTCGGCAGGCTTATGCAATGTATGATCATATAGTGTGACTAAATCCCCATGATTTCCATATGTAGTACTTAGTCATTTCTCCTCTTGTTTTAGTTTGTATCCCCAGCCCATGTATAGTCCTGTCTAGTCATGCCCATGTTATGTTCATGTTTTCCTCATGTCTTGTGTATATGTTCTGGGTTTAGCTTACTATCCTTCTCTGGTTCTGGGTTCTACTAGTTCTGTCTTGTTTTCATGTTTGGTGCCTATCTCTAGTCTTGCCTTGTTTCTAGTACTGGATACAATCCTGCTGCAGAGCCTCCCTATTCAGCTCCTGGGAGGTCTGCTTAATTTCCATGCTCCTAGTTCCTGTTATCCGCACAAGCTGAATCAGGGTCTTGGTATGTGGCTGCACAAACGCTGGTGCTCAACACCAGGGGGCGTGCGGTTACCCTGCACCAGACCCTGCTAATCCACCTCCGCGCTGAAGACTCCCTCTTAACATCAGGCATTATGGGTCCCGGTCCTTGCGCCGCCGCCTGGACACTGTGTCTGGGTTCCGGGCACCGGACCGCCACCCTGACAGCAAGGGCTTCAAAAGGGAGGTGTGAAAGGTGTTAGGTATACGCATGGAAGGAGGCAAGGCCAGGGAGTAGGACACAGGATTCACCTTACGCAATACCTTATAGGGACCAAGGAACTTGGGCGCGAACTTCATCGAGGGAACCCTAAGGCGGAGATTCCTAGAGGACAACCAAACCCTATCACCCGGAGCATAAGAAGGAGCCGCACACCTACGACGATCAGCAAATCTCTTTTGAGCAGCAGCCGCACGACAAAGAGCAGCATGGACCTGATCCCACATCTTCCGTAAGGGAGGTGTGAAAGGTGTTAGGTATACGCATGGAAGGAGGCAAGGCCAGGGAGTAGGAAACAGGATTCACCCTACGCAAGGAACTTGGGCGCGAACTTCATCGAGGGAACCCTAAGGCGGAGATTCCTAGAGGACAACCAAACCCTATCACCCGGAGCATAAAAAGGAGCCGCACACCTACGACGATCAGCAAATCTCTTTTTAGCAGCAGCCGCATGACAAAAAGCAGCATGGACCTGATCCCACATCTTCCGTAAGGAGGCAAGGTGCTCGTCCAAAGCGGGCATTCCCTTGTCGGAGAACACACCGGGAAGGACAGAGGGTTGGAACCCATAAGCCACCATAAAAGGACTTACGCCAGTAGAAGAATGAGACACAGTGTTCCTGGCAAATTCAGCCCAGGGAAGGAGATGGGACCAGTTGTCCTGGTGTGCATTCGTGAAACAGCGTAAATACAACTCCACAGACTGATTTGCCCGTTCGGCAGTTCCATTAGATTGCGGATGATAGGAGGAAGTAAACGATAAGGAGACCCCCATCTCAGCACAAAAGCCCCTCCAAAACCGAGAGACAAACTGAGGGCCCCTGTCAGATACGATATCTTGTGGTATACCACACAAGCGGAACACTTCTTTGGCAAACACCTGAGCCAACTGAACCGCAGAAGGTAGCTTCTTAAGCGGAATGAAGTGCGGCATTTTGGAGAACCTATCAGTTACAGTCAAAATTACTGTCTGTCCATCAGATGAAGGAAGATCCACAATAAAGTCCATGGATAAGTGTGTCCATGGTTTCTTGGGTACAGATAGGGGCATAAGGAGTCCCAGGGGTTTAACATTATGGGACTTACACTGTGTACAGACACGGCAAGCCTGCACATAATCTGCCACATCTTTTTTTTAAGTGAAGGCCACCAAAACTGTTGGAGGAGACCGGTGTAAGTCTTGGTAACCCCTAGATGACCAGCAGTTTTGGCTGTGTGAAATAAAGTTAATAACTTCTTTCTGTCTTTTACTTTTACGTATAGCTTACCAATAGGAGTCTCAGAGGGTGCTTGGGATTGGTATGTCTTGATACCATCAAGAAAAAGAGACAAAATAACCAAACGGGTAGTAGCTATTATATTAGTTGTAGGTACAATGTGCTCAGGAGTGGAGGCAATTGAATCTACAGGTTCGTACTGGCGGGAGATAGCATCAGCCTTGACATTGCGATATCCAGGCCTATATGTGATTATGTACTGAAAACGTGAGAGAAATAAAGACCATCTAGCTTGTCGAGCGGATAACCTTTTAGCATCTGTGATATAGGATAGATTTTTATGATCGGTTATAACCAGAATTTTGTGTCTAGCTCCTTCTAACAAGTACCTCCATTCTATAAAAGCCATCACTATAGCTAATAATTCCCTGTTCCCGACGTCGTAATTCTTTTCAGTCTCAGACAAGCGTTTAGAAAAGTAACCACAGGGAAGGAGGGGTTCGTCATACGATTGTCTTTGTGACAACACTGCTCCTATACCTGATTCAGAAGCGTCTACTTCCAGTACAAAGGGAAGGGAAGGATCAGGATGGTGTAACACAGGGGCAGTGGCAAATGCCTTTTTAAGAGTCTTGAAGGCCACAATAGCTTTAGGAGTCCAAACCATGGGGAGTAAACCTTTTTTAGTCAGTTTAGTGAAAGGGGAAATGATGGATGAGAAGTTTCTAACAAATTTCCTATAATAATTGGAAAACCCTATAAATCGCTGTATTGCCTTAAGTCCTTGGGAAAGGGGCCAGGACAGTATAGCTTCCAATTTAGAAGGATCCATGCTGAATCCTTGTTCAGAAATGACATACCCCAGGAACTGTACAGAAGTTTGGTCGAATAAGCATTTTTCTAATTTACAATAAAGACCGTTCTGCAACAACCTCTTAAGCACCATCCTAACATGAGTATGATGTGTCTTCAAATCCGGAGAATATACAAGTATGTCATCAAGGTAGACTACGGCACAGACATGCAGTAGATCTCTAAGGACATCGTTTATGAGATCCTGAAATACGGCAGGAGCATTACAAAATCCAAAAGGCATGACTAGATACTCGTAATGCCCACTGCGTGCATTGAACGCCGTTTTCCATTCATCGTTCTCCTTTATACGAACAAGGTTATAAGCCCCCCTGAGGTCTAGTTTTGTAAAATATTTAGAACCTTTGACACGATCAAACAACTCAGTAATGAGAGGGATCGGATAGGCATTTTTAATCCTTATATTGTTTAGAGCCCTGTAGTCTATACATGGTCTCAAATCGCCCTCCTTTTTTGCCACAAAAAAGAAACCAGCACCAGCAGGAGAGGAGGACCTTCTAATAAAACCTTTACTTAAGGCTTCTCGTATGTACTCCTCCATGACCTGGTTTTCTTTCTCAGAAAGAGGGTAGACCTTACCCCTAGGAGGCATAGTACCCGGTAATAGGTGTCATGGCCGTTACTTGCACTGCCTGTCTCTTCAGGGTTGACAGACTGTAGCCACACCCCCCTCTGACGCGGTCTCATTGCGCTACATAATGCGACCGCGCCAGGCAACAGACGCTGGATTAATGAACAGCGTACCGCGGAATCATACCGGCTGCAACTTTTCTCTTCAAACTTACCTGTGTACCGAACCGGACTCGTAAACGACTAACCTCCTTCTCCTTCCTCGACCACGGCTAGCACTTGACTCCTCTCGACCTCTCTCCACGGAACCTCTCCGGAAGGCACTCTGGAACCAACTACAACTCCTCTGGAAGCTAAGTTACCTCGCTGTATTATACGAACTTTCCCTGACTACTGAGCTCAAGCTCAGCCTGCTCACACATGCTCCTATCGTTATAGGAGTAATTCCTAATTATTTACCTTTCTACCTCGATATGAGTTGTTTTCTATCAATTAAGCTAAAACGAATCTCTGCAAGTTAAAGCTACATTGCTTCCTTCATATTATTGCTTCAATTCAATTGTATAAATTAATCTAAGAATCCACTCAACAACTTGAACCATTTAAAGATACAGTACCTGTGTTTATTCAATCAAGATTATTAAAGACACAGTATCAGTTAACTCCCTGGTGAACTGTCATCTCTTTATTCTCTCAACTCCTCACATTCACATCTAACTAATCAGAAATCTGCAGTTGAGCTCCTTCAAACTCTATGTAAACGTGACAGATTAATCCAGCCTTGTAATGGATCCAGCAGATTTCGATTCAAAATTGACGATGCTGAATCAAAGAGTCGATACACTTGCTCAAGGCATGCAAGATCTACAGGTTACAAATGAACGGATTCTTACTTATGTCAGAGACTTACAAACCCACACTCCTCATGCTGTTATGCACTCAGCCAGTGAACCTGCTGTCTGTAATCCGGAGAAGTTTTCCGGAGATAGATCAAAATATAGGGAGTTCCTAAACTCCTGCAAACTATTGATTGCTCTAAAACCCCGATCTTATCCCACCGAAAGATCTAAGGTTTGTTCAGTTATCTCCTTCCTAAGAGGAGAACCTATGGCCTGGGCCCACTCCTTCTTGGAAAATGATGATCCCATCTTAGACTCATTGGACGAGTTCTTTGAAGCTATGTCTCTCCTTTACGAAGATCCTAATAAACAGTCTACAGCTGATTTAACCATCCGAACCCTCCAGCAAAAGCATAGACCTGTTGAGGATTACATAGCTGAGTTCAAGAGATGGGCAATAGAAACTCAATGGAACGATATAACCCTGCGCAACCAATTTCGAATTGGATTATCCGAAGGAGTAAAATATGAACTTTCTCGAACTGAACTCCCTGCTACATTAAACGCTCTTATTCAACTATCTATCAGTATTGACAGATGGCTTAGGGAAAGAAAGGCTGAAAGAGCTCTCTCAGGTTCATCAATTAGGAAACCAGCTGCTCCTCCAAAACCAGCTGAAAAACCTTCATTGCCTAACGAACCTATGGAAATTGGCACTATAAGAGGTCCTCTCACACTAGAAGAAAAATCTAGAAGACTACTACTTAACCTTTGTATGTACTGTGCCTCACAAGACCACTTAATCCCGGACTGCCCTCTATTGAAAAGACCACGGAGTGGTAAGCATGCTCATACCACTTCTATACTGAGTGCACTCCCTCCTAAATCATCCACTCAATTTTTCTCCATTTCTCTCATATTACAGTGGGACAAAGAAAGAATAACGACTGAAGCCATCGTTGACTCTGGGGCTAACGGAGTGTTCATCGATTCATCCTTTGTAATCAAAAATAAAATTCCTTGTGTCCGTAAAAGCACTTCTGTCTCTGTCAGAGTAATTGATGGCTCCCTCATAGCCTCGGGTCCTATCACAAAAGAAACTATTCCTATACGAACAACTTCACTTAACACTCATACCGAATACCTCATTTTCAATGTTATCTCTTCTCCCCTTTATCCGGTCATCCTAGGGATCAATTGGCTAAGGGACCACAACCCTCAAATTACCTGGTCTCCCTTTTCTCTCGCTTTTAACTCTGTGTACTGTAAGGAAACGTGCTTACAACATATTCCACTCCTCCAAACTATCGAAGAACCATCTATACCTTCTTGCTATTCAGAATTCTCTGATGTATTCAGTAAAAAGGAAGCTGAGACACTTCCACCTCATCGTCCCTACGACTGCCCTATCGACCTCATACCTGGTGCCCCCATACCTTTTGGGCACATCTACCCTCTCTCTGAATCTGAATTAAAAATCCTCAAGGAATACTTGGAGGAAAACCTCCGTAAGGGGTTCATTAGACCTTCCAGCTCACCTGCGGCCTCCAGTATGTTTTTTTGTGAGGAATAAGGACCAGACCATCCGTCCCATCATTGATTACAGAGCTTTAAACAAGATAACAGTCAAAAATCGTTATCCTCTTCCCCTGATAAACGAGCTAATTGAAAGGTTAAAAACAGCCACTATCTATACTAAGCTTGACCTCCGTGGGGCATACAATCTCGTTAGAATCAAAGCCAACGATGAATGGAAAACTGCCTTCAGAACTAGATATGGTCTCTACGAGTATCTTGTGATGCCTTTTGGCCTCTGCAATGCCCCTGCCACCTTTCAACATTTCATAAATGACATCTTCAGGGATCTTCTGGACGTCTGTGTTATCATTTACTTAGATGACATTCTTATATACTCCAATACACCTGAAGAACACAAAAAACACGTGAGATGGGTGTTATCCAGACTGCGAACTCATAAATTATACGCTAAACCAGAAAAATGTCTCTTTAATGTCAACGAAATAACCTTCTTAGGTTACGATATCACTCCTCATTCAATTGGAATGGATAACTCAAAAATCAGTTGTATCCTCAACTGGCCCATTCCTTCTAACGTAAAAGAATTACAAAGGTTCTTGGGCTTTGCTAACTTCTACAGGAAATTCATTAAAAATTACTCTGATGTAACTCATTCACTTAATTCACTTAACAGCAAAAAACATGCTTTCAATTGGAATGAAAAGGCCCAAAAGGCTTTCGATGAATTGAAAAGAAGGTTTACAACTGCTCCTATCCTTCAACTCCCTGATCCCACATGTCTATATGTCCTTGAAACAGATGCTTCAGAAACTGCTCTCGGAGCTGTCCTTTCCCAACACAAAACTCCTCAAGATCCTCTTCACCCTGTTGCCTTCTTTTCCCGTTCCATGTCTCCGGCTGAAAAGAATTACCCTATAGGAGAAAAAGAATTATTAAGCATAAAATTAGCTTTAGAAAACTGGAGACATCTTCTAGAAGGAACCCAAACTCCTATAATAGTTTATACTGACCATAAAAACCTTGAATATCTTCACTCCAACAAAACTCTGTCTGCGAGACAAGTAAGATGGAACCTCTTCTTCTCCCGGTTTAATTTTCAAATCGTTTTTAGACCTGGGGCAAGGAACAAAAAGGCGGATGCCCTCTCCAGAATTCATCAAGAACCTGAAGTAGAAAACCCCCATACAGTCATCGGAATTGTCACATCCCTAATAGATGACATAAAAGGTCTTCATCCAGATGCTCTTGACCTTCCTAAATCAACTAAATTATCACTGAAAGACGGTCTCTATTATTTTCATGATAGAATTTACATTCCTCCCCCGTTTAGGAATAAAATACTTGAATTCATTCACTCTGGCAGGTCATCCAGGTATTAAAAAGACCCTCGAATTATCCAAAAGATATTATTGGTGGCCGCGTCAGGACAGCACCATCGAATCCTACGTGAAAAACTGTTCAACCTGTCAAAGATCCAAATCTGACCATCATCAACCCTTTGGTCAGTTGATGAACCTACCAGTTCCAGAGAGACCTTGGCAATCCATCTCTATGGATTTCCTGGTGGAACTTCCCCCTTCTCAACACCATTCTACCATTTTAGTAGTAGTAGACCGATTCACAAAGATGTCCCATTTCATTCTTTTGAAGAAATTACCCTCATCATCAGAACTTTCAAAAACATTTCTCGATAACATTGTGAAACTTCATGGACTCCCAGATGAAATCATATCGGACCGCGGAACCCAGTTTACCTCCAAATTCTGGAATGCATTATGTACTTCCCTTCGTATCCAACGTAAACTATCTTCTGCTTATCATCCTCAAACCAACGGGCAGACTGAACGAGTTAATCAATGCCTGGAACAGTATTTACGTTGTTATTGTTCCCACCTACAGGATGATTGGATAACGTGGTTACCTATGGCCGAATTTGCTTATAACAACTCAGTTCATACAAGTAGCAAAATGACTCAATTCTTCTCCAATTACGGATTTCATCCCTCCTCATTTCCTTCTCAAATCATTCCCTCATCTAACCCCACTGTCTCGGATCAAATCTCTCATATGTCCTCCTTATTTCGACAATTACATGAAAATCTTGAAGTGGCATCTTCTAACCAGAAGAAGTTTTATGATGCTAAGAGACAACCTTCCCCTTCTTACAAAGTTGGCGATTTTGTCTGGCTCTCCTCAAAACATCTCCACCACCCGTCCCTCGAAGAAGTTGAGTTCCCTATTTCTTGGCCCTTTTCAAATAACGTCTATCATAAACTCTAATGTTGTGAAATTGAAGCTTCCACCTACTTTTAAGCTTCACCCTGTCTTTCATGTGTCCTTGCTCAAGCCCTATCATCCTGATCCTTTTCAAAGAAATGTAATCACTTCTCCTGATCCTATCTTGGTACATGGTACTGAGGAATACGAGGTCCACAAAATTCTTGATTCAAGGATCCATCGTGGCTCTCTCCAGTATCTCGTTAGATGGAAGGGTTATGGAGTTGATGAAGCTTCATGGGAAGATTCCTCTGAGATTCATGCTGATAGGCTGCGTACAGCTTTCCACAAACGTTATCCATCCAAACCACGTGGATAGCACCCGGTGGGTGCTCGTTACAGGGGGGATACTGTCATGGCCGTTACTTGCACTGCCTGTCTCTTCCGGGTTGACGGACTGTAGCCACACCCCCTCTGACGCGGTCTCATTGCGCTACATAATGCGACCGCGCCAGGCAACAGACGCTGGATTAATGAACAGCGTACCGCGGAATCATACCGGCTGCAACTTTTCTCTTCAAACTTACCTGTGTACCGAACCGGACTCATAAACGACTAACCTCCTTCTCCTTCCTCGACCACGGCTAGCACTTGACTCCTCTCGACCTCTCCCCACGGAACCTCTCCGGAAGGCACTCTGGAACCAACTACAACTCCTCTGGAAGCTAAGTTACCTCGCTGTATTATACGAACTTTCCCTGACTACTGAGCTCAAGCTCAGCCTGCTCACACATGCTCCTATCGTTATAGGAGTAATTCCTAATTATTTACCTTTCTACCTCGATATGAGTTGTTTTCTATCAATTAAGCTAAAACGAATCTCTGCAAGTTAAAGCTACATTGCTTCCTTCATATTATTGCTTCAATTCAATTGTATAAATTAATCTAAGAATCCACTCAACAACTTGAACCAGGCAGTTCCCTGGATGCTATTTCATCCAGTATGTAAGCGGCCAAATCCTCCTGAAAGGCTGTTACGAGGGCGTCGTTATTCCAAACCACTTCAGCTGCTAGAGTGCGGAATTCAATAGTATAATCCGCTACAGATCTGTTACCCTGTCGAACCCTAAGCAGAGCTTTGCCAGCAGACGCAACCCTACCGGGTTGATCAAACGTGCGTTTGAATGCTGACAAAAAATCTGCAAAGGACATAGGAGACATATTCTCCCACATGGGGTTTGCCCATGCTAAAGCTCTCCCGGACAGGTGGTTTATCAAAAAGGCAATTTTGGATCTGTCAGTGGGATAGGAACGTGGATTCATCATCAAATGGATGTCGATTTGGTTGAGGAAACCACGACACAATGCTGGGTCACCACTATAGCGTTTTGGCGGCGTCATATGAACTACATGAGCAGGAACGGGTACTGGAGTGGGAATGGGTTCGGACACAGCAGCAGCCGCCTCCTGAATGGCAGGCTGCAAGTGTGCAGTACGAGCCAGTATGGTTTGCAGAGCTTGAGCAAACTGATCCATACGGTGGTCCAAGCCATCCATTCTAGCCTCCTGATTAACTAGGAGCTGAGGTATGTCAGCAGGTTCCATTATGGCCCTGTTGTAATGTCACGATTCTGGGAACCCAACACGCTAACACACGCGCACACACACACACACAGAAAATGTGCAGTACCGGACCTTAGAGTGGCCGGGCTAAGCACACACAGAATAGTCAGGAGACAAGCCGAGTAAGGGGAACCAGAAGACAGGATAACGAGAAACAAGCCGATGTCAAAGGGTAGGAGAAAGTCACAAAGTCAGATTAACAAGCCAGAGAGTACGTAACCAGAAACACAAGTTCAGTATCAATACTAGTAAGCAAAGACCACAACAGGGCACTGAGAGACAGGAAAGGTAAGTATTTAAATCCTTGCCTTAATCCTGATTGGATAACTTCCAATCAGTATTAACAAACACACGTGGGGGATATCTATACCCCCCACTGTGATTGTTGCGCTGTAGCTTTAACGACGGATCACGTGAGTGACCGCGGCGTTCTGATATTAGTGCCGACTCCCAGCGTGCAGCGTTAGACATGCTGCCGCTGGGAGGAGGAGAGGACGCCGCTCGCTGACCGGTAAGGGGAGGGGGGACCGCGGGCGGCGACGGACCGAGGGTGAGTGCTGCGAGAGGATTGCAGCCTCCCCTCACAGCCACCCGCGGAGCCCTGACAATATGCATATATAAACGCGTGCACACATAGACACTTACAGGTGCACACATACACACACACACAGACACACCTACATGCACTCACATACACACACACACACATACACACACACACATACACACACTCACAAACATACACTCTCATAGACCCACACTCACAGACACACACACACTCACAGACACACACAAATTATTCATGTATTTTTTTACATTTTAAAATGTCCACCCAGCCTCCCTACCTGGAGAGCTGGCATGGACCTGTCCCTGGGGTCCAGTGGAGCGGGCGCCTGTCTGCTCCCTCTCGCCGCGCAAGCTGTCTACTGATGCAGGGAGCCGGAATATGACGTCATATTCTGGCTCCCGGCATCAGCAAACGGCATGCGGCGAGAGGGAGCAGAGAGAACATAGCTCCCTCGCCACACCAGGCACCCGCCGGGGGGGTGTCTATCAGGTGGCCATTAGGCCACCTCTTCTTGGGCCCCCCCATGACAGGGGGATCATGGGGGGCAGCATTTTTTGCAGGTAAGTGCTGTGTGTGGTTTATTATTATTTATTTAGTCATGTATATTTAGGCAGTTAGGACCGACCGTAATTGGAGTACTTTGGAACAGTGGGGGGCTGCATACATCTTGGCTATTTATGTATGTCTAAATCTCCAATGTTTTACATTTATAGTACTTAGTTATGTCTCCTCTTGTTTTGCCTTGTATATCTTGTCTTGTTTTATCTTGTATTCCCAGTTCATGTATGTGACAAGACCAATCTCGCCACTGTGCATTGGAGGAGCCTGGTATCCCGCCTGCTGCCTTTAGACTATGGCCCCATGTCGAAGCGCTTGATTTTCCCCTGCAAAGACATGGTCATTCGGTGCTTGCCCTGTTTGAGCGGTGATACCCCAGATAGCTATGTCATGGAGCCCATTCGTATAATGAGAGACTATGGGAAAGACTTTGGCTCCATGGCAATTGAACTGTATGTGTGATCTGAGCGCCATTCAGTAATAATGTGCGCTCAGATCTGAGCTATCAAGGGATATGAATGTACCTGTTTTATGCAATGGCTGCACAGTTATATATTTTTATGTATTTTGTCTTCTGCCATGTGTTCAATGGAGTTTTGCCTCTGTCCTTGGAGATAATTGGATTACTTCCCAAATATCTCCAGGATAGAAGAACTAGTGGAACTAGTTTTGGGCAGAAAAGCCATGCTTCATTTGGTCACAAAGGACTACGATCTATCTTTTGAGCCACTGGACCAATTTGTATGATTTTGACGTCTGTTTGTATTTGGAGTATGCTGATTCCGAAGTTTTATGTGAATGTGATGCATACTTTTAAAATTATGAATAATGTGGAAAAACTGTATTTCACTGCCTGTGATAATTGCATCATCCATTGTGTAAGGTAATTGTATCACAGGCAGAGGGGAGGATTTTGTGTGGGAGTGTCTGAGTGTATTATACGTGTTTATTGGTTGTTTTCCAAAAAACTGTGGGTGGTACTAATGTGTATATAAGAATAATAAACCCACAGCTCTGTCTGTTCTTGCTTGACCCTGGAACGGAGCCTTGTCTCAGTCTTGGGGGGATTTATTAAAGGGACACTATAGTCACCTGAACAACTTCAGCTTAATGAGGTTGTTCAGGTGAGTGCTACAGCTACCCGGAGCCTTTTTCTTGTAAGCACTGTATTTTCTGAGAAAATGCAGTGTTTACATTGGAAGCTTGGAACACCTCTTGTTGCAGTCAATCAGACGGCCACCAGAGGGACTTCCGAGTTCAGAGGCCCTAAAAAGGCCTCTCGTCCGATGCATTCTGGGTGAATGCATCAGACGGGCTATCAGCACACAAAGCACTGTGAACGCGCTTTGTGTGCTGATAGCCTGTCAGCACTGCTGTGGGCGTGGCTTCAGCTGACAGCTTCAGCTTCAGCTGACAGCTGAAGCCCGAACCCACAGGGACGCTTACGGTCCACAATAGTGGTTGAAGGGGGGGGGGGGAGACCTACTCTCCTTCCCCCCCCGGCCCCCACCGCTGTGCGGCGGGTGGGGGCCCTAAAATTATCAATAAGGGGGGGGACCTACTGCCCCCCCCCCGGCCCCCACCCCTGTGCGGCGGGTGGGGGCCCTAAAATTATCAATAAGGGGGGGACCTATTGTCCCCCCCCGGCCCCCACCCCTGAGCGGTGGGTGGGGGCCCTAAAATTATCGATAAGGGGGGGGCCTACTGTCCCCCCCCGGCCCCCACCCCTGTGCGGCGGGTGGGGGCCCTAAAATTATCAATAAGGGGGGGACCTATTGTCCCCCCCCCGGCCCCCACCCCTGTGCGGCGGGTGGGGGCCCTAAAATTATCAATAAGGGGGGGACCTACTGTCCCCCCCCGGCCCCCACCCCTGTGCGGCGGGTGGGGGCCCTAAAATTATCAATAAGGGGGGGACCTATTGTCCCCCCCCGGCCCCCACCCCTGTGCGGCGGGTGGGGGCCCTAAAATTATCAATAAGGGGGGGACCTATTGTCCCCCCCGGCCCCCACCCCTGAGCGGTGGGTGGGGGCCCTAAAATGATCAATAAGGGGGGGACCTACTGTCCCCCCCGGCCCCCACCCCTGAGCGGTGGGTGGGGGCCCTAAATACAAAGGGGGGGGGGGACCCTAGTTAACCCTCCCCCCCCCCCAAAAAAAAATTATCTCCCTACCTACCCCCCTCACCCTAAAAATAATGAGGGGGGGAACATTAACTAAAAACCTGTAAAAAAAAATAAAAATAAAGAGATAAAAAAAACTTACCATTCGATGTTTTCTTTCTTCTAAAATCTTCTTTCTTCAGCCCAAAAAAGGCCAAATAAAAATCCATAATAACCGACGCAATTAAAAAAAAAAAAAAAAAAAAACGAGCGCAAAAAAAATAATCCATCTTCACCCATGGAGGGCTCCGCGCAGACTGAGCTCCGCAGGGTGGGGAAGGCTTATAAAGCCTTGCCCCGCCCTGCAATTAGGCTAAGAACACTCTGATTGGTGGGTTTAAACCAATCAGAGTGCTCTTTGTCATTTTACAAGCGTGGGAAAGTTCTTTGGAATTTTCCCACGCTTGTAAAATGACACAGAGCACTGTGATTGGATGGATTTCAAGCCATCCAATCACAGTGCTCTGTGTCATTTTACAAGCGTGGGAAAGTTCTTTGGAATTTTCCCACGCTTGTAAAATGACACAGAGCACTGTGATTGGATGGCTTGAAACCCATCCAATCACAGTGCTCTGTGTCATTTTACAAGCGTGGGGAAATTCCAAAGAACTTTCCCACGCTTGTAAAATGACAAAGAGCACTGTGATTGGATGGCTTGAAATCCATCCAATCACAGTGCTCTGTGTCATTTTACAAGCGTGGGAAAATTCCAAAGAACTTTCCCACGCTTGTAAAATGACACAGAGCACTGTGATTGGATGGCTTGAAATCCATCCAATCACAGTGCTCTGTGTCATTTTACAAGCGTGGGAAAATTCCAAAGAACTTTCCCACGCTTGTAAAATGACAAAGAGCACTCTGATTGGCTCAAACCCACCAATCAGAGTGTTCTTAGCCTAATTGCAGGGCGGGGCAAGGCTTTATAAGCCTTCCCCACCCTGCGGAGCTCAGTCTGCGCGGAGCCCTCCATGGGTGAAGATGGATTATTTTTTTTTGCGCTCGTTTTTTTTTTTTTTTTTTTTAATTGCGTCGGTTATTATGGATTTTTATTTGGCCTTTTTTGGGGCTGAAGAAAGAAGATTTTAGAAGAAAGAAAACATCGAATGGTAAGTTGATTTTATCTCATTTTTTCTTTTTTACAGGTTTTTAGTTAATGGTCCCCCCTCATTATTTTTAGGGTGAGGGGGGTAGGTAGGGAGATATTTTTTTTTTGGGGGGGGGGAGGGTTAACTAGGGTCCCCCCCCCTTTGTATTTAGGGCCCCCACCCACCGCTCAGGGGTGGGGGCCGGGGGGGACAGTAGGTCCCCCCCTTATTGATCATTTTAGGGCCCCCACCCACCGCTCAGGGGTGGGGGCCGGGGGGGGACAATAGGTCCCCCCCTTATTGATAATTTTAGGGCCCCCACCCGCCGCACAGGGGTGGGGGCCGGGGGGGACAATAGGTCCCCCCCTTATTGATAATTGTAGGGCCCCCACCCGCCGCACAGGGGTGGGGGCCGGGGGGGGACAGTAGGTCCCCCCCTTATTGATAATTTTAGGGCCCCCACCCGCCGCACAGGGGTGGGGGCCGGGGGGGGACAGTAGGTCCCCCCCTTATTGATAATTTTAGGGCCCCCACCCGCCGCACAGGGGTGGGGGCCGGGGGGGGGACAGTAGGTCCCCCCCTCATTGATAATTTTAGGGCCCCCACCCGCCGCACAGGGGTGGGGGCCGGGGGGGGACAGTAGGTCCCCCCTTATTGATAATTGTAGGGCCCCCACCCGCCGCTCAGGGGTGGGGGCCGGGGGGGGACAGTAGGTCCCCCCCTCATTGATAATTTTAGGGCCCCCACCCGCCGCTCAGGGGTGGGGGCCGGGGGGGGGACAGTAGGCCCCCCCCTTATCGATAATTTTAGGGCCCCCACCCACCGCTCAGGGGTGGGGGCCGGGGGGGGACAATAGGTCCCCCCCTTATTGATAATTTTAGGGCCCCCACCCGCCGCACAGGGGTGGGGGCCGGGGGGGGACAGTAGGTCCCCCCCCTTATTGATAATTTTAGAAAGCGAGCTGAGCTGTCAGTCAGACAGCTCAGCTCGCGAACGCGCATTCCGCGCACATGCGCGGTAAAGCGCTCAGGTTCTTCATAGGGCGGCATTCAATGCCGCTCTATGAAGAACGCGATTGGTCCAGCGCGAAGCCGTCCCATTGGGCCCCGCGATTTCGTCATTTTGACGAAAAAGGGGGCGCGGCCTAGCGGGGAGCTCGGCGCTGGAACGGAGGTAAGTTTTTAATATAAAAACATCGAATTTTTTTTTTTTAATTAATGAAAGTTCATATAAAAGCAAGAAGGAAGGCTGGGGGACCTGTCTTTCTTGCTTTTATATGGTGACTATAGAGTCCCTTTAATGCTGTTCCAGTTCGACTGCTAGGAGTGTAAACCTATTCGTATGGTTTTTCCTTCGTCTGTTTACGGCAGAGTCTTCTATCCTGGAGATAATTGAGAAGTAATCCAATTATCTCCAAGGACAGAGGCAAAACTCCATTAGCCACATGGTAGCAAAATACAGTAAAATACAATAAAATACACAAAGTTACATTTATTACATAAAATATAGACATGCAAAATATCCCCAGATAGCTTAGGTCTGAGTGCACATTATTACTGAATGGCACTCGGACAACACACATACAGTTAATTTGCCATGGAGCCAAAGTCTTTGATTACACGAATAGGCTCCATGGCATAGCTATCTGAGTTAAATTTGTTCATTCAGTAAACCCGAGAATCTACCGAACACCAGGGCAGAAATACATGAATAGACCTTTCTGCATAGAAAAATAAAGTTGTGACGAGCAATCTTGCCACATTGGATTGGAGAAGCCTGGTTGCCCGCCTGCTGCCTTTGGACTATGGCCCTGGGAGACTGGGCCTTTGAAACTAGTATTCGGCCATACCAGAGTGTATGTCACTCATTATGGCCCTTTAAATACTGTTGGGGAAGGTTTGGCACTTTTTATATGGCACTTCGGATGCAGCCGAAGTGCCGAAGTTGTCGAAGTCGTCAAAGTGGCCACCATTCGACAAAGGAACACGTGGTGGCGGCCATTTTAATTTAGTCAAACGCGGTCAGCGGTGTATGCTAAAGAATCTGTGGAACTAAAATCGGCTACGCAAATACATGAACACCGCTGACCCTTACCGTCGCCTCCACTTCGACACTTCGGTAAAAGTCGAAGTACGTTCGACAATTCGAACATACTGTTTTAATGTGCTATTTGCACGAACGGACCTGTTCGTGTCTTTGAATGGGACTTAGCCGTTTTTCTACAGGAAATTGACCGACCGCACAGCCCAAATCTATGGAACTGTTTTGGGCAGGAAAATGTGCTTGCGGTCGGTCATAAAGGACTTCCTGCTATCTTTTTATCTACTGGGGATATTTGTCTGATTTTCGGTTATGTCTGTATTTAAAGTATGCTGATTCCAAATATGTATGTTTTATGTGAATATGATGCATATATATTTTTTTTCAATTTAAAATTTCTGTATTATCTTCGAAACAAAGGTATGGGGTACAGAAAAGAAGAGGGGTTGCAGTCATAACATAGGGGTGACACATTCACATTTCGAACATTGCGGTAATGTCATGTTAAAGTAGGGGTGTTGTATGGGTGGCTGAAGGGTTATCGCCATTTGTTCAGCTACAATGCTTCCATATGTCTGTTTTGTTGTTATCCCTGTGACTTGTCGTGGGATGCACTACGTGTTAGGTGTCCTCTGTATTTAGGGCGCTATTCGTGTGTGCGTCCGTGGAGATGCGTGTATTTTCCATGTCGTTTTACGGCTCGGTCTCTGGATTTTTAGAGGACTTCGTCGGTATTCAGAGTTGTGCGCTTGTTACGTAGATATGTCTGACTAGGATGGGTATTGGGGGGAGGGCTTGAGGTGTGGAGAGTAACTGGGTGTGTGGGTTGGGGTGGAGGATAACGGTATTACTACCGGGTGGGGGACTTCCTATGGTGTTGGCATCTTAACGTCGGTGTGTCTGAGATGTCGTGTGGCGTCTTGCTGAATGGCTGGGATGAGGGTGTGGAGTGGTTGTGTTCTCGGGCAGAGAGTGTGCCTGGTTCGGGAGAATTTGGCACCTTTTGGGCGTTAGGGCTCAGGTCCGTCCTGTGTTGGTTCGTTGGAGGTAGTCCCTCCACATTGTGGCGATGTGGGGGCTGAGTTTCCCAATTTTCGCCTGGTTCCACATTATTAGTTCATGTTCTACCGTTGAGGTCACTACGTTTTCTATTTCTTGGAGCGAGGGCAGTTCAGTTGTTTTCCAGTTCCTGGTTATTAATATGGACACTGTGCTTAGTATGAGGTGTATATAATTTTCTGGATCGGTTTCGGGGTGTTGTTCGTTATTGAGCGGAGTAGGATCGTTTTGGGGTCATGAGGTAGTTGGAGGTTCGTGACTCTTTTGATTAGTGTAGCTGTGTCTTTCCACAGGTGATTCACCTTCTCACATGTTCACCACATATGCAGCATGGTGCCTCTAGTAGCATGGCAGCGCCAGCACATATCTGTTGAGGTTGGGAATATGGTGTGAAGACGGGTTGGGACCATGTACCACCTGTATAGGAGTTTCCTAGACGCTTCAAGATGTGCAGCGCTTGACGTTAACCCTACATGAGAGGTGAAAATCTTTTCCCATTCGGACTGAGTGATGGTGATTTGAAAGTCGTTCTTCCAGTCTTGCATGAACTTCCATGTAGCGTTTACATCCCGGTTAGCGAGGTTATTGTAGCAAATAGAGACTGCTTTTTGGGGGGGGTTCAGTGACAAGCACTGTGCTTCAAAGTTCGTAATTGAGGTTTGCAGTGAGTTTTTGATGTTTGTGATCTTTTGTCGTTTAGGAGCGCTTTGATTTGTAGGTATGCGAACGTGAAGCTTGAAGGTAGTTGGAATTCTTTTCGTAGGTCTGGGAAGGTTTTTATTCATTCCTTCGTACACAGATGGTAGATATGAGTAACTCTTGCTTTTTTCCATTTTTGGTATGGGAATGTTCCGTTGCATTGATGCAGGATTTGGATCGGGGTTGCCAAGGTCCATGGGTGCGCCGAGCACAGTTTGTCCTTGCAGGCATCCCAGATCTTAAGTAGGTGTTTGGAGGTGGCTAGGATGGTTGTGGGCGTGTGCCTTAGGTGTTGAGACATCCAGAGCAGTGTCGGAAGGTCTTGATTCCCAAAGTGGTTGCTCTCTATTGTTACCCATTGGGGGGTGTAGCTGATCGAGTGGGCGTAAATTACATTTGTGAGGATGGAGGAGTGGTAGTACGCTTTAATGCCAATCCTCCAAATTTCACGTTTCTCATTAGTAGCGATTTGGGGAGTCGTGGGTGTTTGCCTCCCCAGCTGAAGCGTAGAAGGGTTGCTTGTAGCTTTGTTATGTAGCTTTGCGGGATTGTAATTTGCAGAGATCGGAAGAGGTAGAGGATTTTAGGTAGAATTGTCATCTTCAGCGCCGCTATTCTCCCCACCCAGGACAGGAACAGGCTTCTCCATGTTTGTAATATAGTGTCAATTTCTTTCATCAGTTTCGAATAGTTAGCGGGGAAGAGATCTGTTTCTTTGCGTGATATTTTGATGCCTAGGTACACTAGGAAGTCTTCTCTCCAATCGAAGTGGTGACTTGCTTTGAGTGTGTCCTCTGTGGGTTTTGGGATGTTGAGGCACATAGCCTGCGTCTTGGTGACATTGAGCTTGTAGTATGACTGTTGGTTGTATGCATGTAGGTCTGTGTGTAGGGATGGGAGTGATATGAGTGGTTGTGTGAGCGTAAGGAGGATGTCATCGGCAAATAAGCTGAGTTTATATTCTTTATTGCCAGTTGGCACCCCATGGATATTAACGTTATTGCGGATCGCTATAGCCAGGGGTTCCAAAGCAAGCACGTAGAGGAGGGGGGATAGCAGGCATCCTTGTCAGGTCCCATTTGTTATGGGGACAGCTCGTGAGCAGAACCCAGAGTTCAGTACCGTTGCCGTGGGTGTGCTGTATAGTTTTTTAACTGCGGATAGGAAAGGGGCAGGAAGGCCGTAAACCTGTAGAGTTTCGTGGAGGAAATGCCAGTTCAGGCGGTCGAATGCTTTTTCGGCGTCAAGGGATAGCAGGACAATTGCTCTTTTGGTGTTCTTCGAGATTTTGTATAGGTTCAGCACTTTCCTGGTGTTGTCCGGTCCCTGTCTGCCTGCCACGAACCCCACTTGGTCTGTGTGGATTAGTGTTGGAAGTATTGTTTTGAGCCGTTCTGCATATATTTTAGCATATAGTTTTGCGTCTGCGTTTAAAAGAGAAATTGGCCTGAAGTTTTGGCTTGTGGTGGGGGGTTTACCTGGCTTAGGGATGGTGATGACGTGGGCTGACAAGAACTCTGTTGGGAAGGACCCTAATCGGGTAGCCTCATTATAAAAGCTAGTGAGGGCCGTGATCAGTACATGTTTGAAGTTAACATAGTACGAGTTGGTGTAGCCATCTGGGCCTGGTGCTTTCCCTTTTGGCATTTTGTCTATCTGGCGAAGAACTTCATCTGTGGTAATAGAAGCTGCTTGATGTGCTAGGAGTTTGGGGAGGTTTAGTTTTGCTAAGTATGTGCGTATGGATGCAGGGGTGGGTTGGGCCTGTTTTTCTTGGTCTTTTAGGTTATATAATGTGGTGTAGTAATGTGCGAATTTGTTGCATATATGCGTGGGTTGCATTACCTTGTGCCCTGAGTGTGTGTTTAGATATGGAATTCGTGTCTGTGCTTGTTTTGCTCGCAGCCTTTGAGACAGTATTTTCGTAGCCTTGTTTCCCATTGAGTAGGAGGTTGCCCTGAGTTTTTTTCAGTGCTATACTGGCTTTCCTAAGTTGGATTGTTTTGATGTCTTCTTGTACTGTCTGTATTCGTCGTTGGAGAATCCGAGAGGGATTAGCTTGGTTCTCTCCATGAAGGTCTTGGAGTTATTTTAGGAGGTTAAGCAGGTTTGTGTGGGTAGATCTCTTGAGGTAGGATGCTCTGCTAAGTAAAAGACCCCGGATGACCGTTTTGTGCGCAAGCCACAGTGTAGTGGGGTTTGTTCCCGTGTTATCGTTGGTTATGAAGTACTGCTGGATTTCGTGGCGGATTTTGGCTGTGAATTCAGGGTCATTAAGCAGGTGTTCGTTCAGTCTCCAAGGACTGCGGTGTTTGTATTGGTATAGGTCTGTGAGGGTGAGTAGTACCGGATTGTGGTCCGAGATTGTTGAGGTGCCAATCTCACAGGTATCGATCTGTGTAGATGTGCGCTGATCATTAGGTACCCATCTATGCGGGAATACGTGTTGTGCACTTGTGAGTGGTGGGTATATTCCCTATTGTTCGGGTGGAGGGTCCTCCATATGTCGTATAATCCGTATGAGGCTAGTGTTTTGTTTAAAGAGGAGCTTTTTCCTCGCTGTTGAGTCTGCTTTTGGGTCTAGGATGTGGTTTAAATCTCCGCATAGGATCAGGGTTCCAGTGCGTACTTGTTCTATTTTGTCCAACAGTGTGGACATGTAACTGGGCTGATTGTCATTCGGAAAGTATGTATTAGCTAGTGTGTATGTAGTGTTGTTCAGTGTACATGTGAGGATAATATATCTTCCCTGTGTGTCGATTTGGACTGCGATTTGGTAGAACGCCAGGGTGTGGCTTATTAAGATCGAGACTCCTCTGCTTTTTGATGGGGATGTGGCATGGTATTGGTGAGGATAGTGTTTGAGCCCTAGGGTGGGTGAGGATTCGTGCTTGAAATGGGTTTCCTGCAGGCAGATAATGTCGGCTTGCGAGTTACGGATTTCCTTGAGAAGGTTATATCTTTTGTGGGGTGTGTTTAGTCCCCTAACATTATGTGTGTACACTTTCATTGTGGACTGCCGACGTGGGCCAGTGGGAATAGGCTGGCCCTTTGTATAAGGTCTTTAAATGTATTTTGTATAGGTCTAGGCGCCACGTCGTGGTCGTTGTGCGTTTATGTCTGGTACGAGGGTACTGCCGCTAGGGAGTCTTCAGGTTTTGGGTGAGGAGGGAGGAGGTAAGTCCTAGCTTGTGTTGTCTCGTAGTGTCCCGCCTTGGATGGCAGATGTGATCAGTGGTCGCAATGTGTCCCGGTAGGTAAGGGGAGGCACCTACAGTTTGCCAAAATTGGGTAATGAGAACTAAGGAATGAAAATCGAACAATAAACTAAAGTATAATACAATGGTCTCTTTCAAGGGTATGTGCCAAGAATGGCACTTCTTCTTTGGGGGTAGTGTGGTCTGGTCGGGTCCAGCTGATGGCTGTCTAGGGCTTGCTGGATTTGGGCTTTTCCCGTTGGATGTATATTTACAAGGGGTTCTCTCTGTGGGCTTGATCTTGGTTCAATGTTGGGCATCGTAGATAGGGTATTGTTATGGTTGGAGAGTGAACCCAACTGTAGTGGCTCATGTATCGTCTCCTCGGGTAGTGTTTAGTAGGAGGTGCTAGGGGGAGGATGAGGTCAGTCATGTGTGGTGGGCTGTATTAATCGTGGCTGTGAAGAAATGACTATATTGTTCGGTATTTTTTTGCATAGTTATTGCTTTTTTGTGTATTTTTCATTCGGCAGATGGGACTGCCGAACAGAGACCACCCCTGGCTCACTTAACTTCAAAGCCGGCATCACTTTCACCCTCTATGTGTGCGGTCAGCGTTCGTACTGTCGAACGCCACGTGGCAGAGAAAACCGCGGCCATCTTTTTTTCGTCAAACAAAGGCAGCGGGACTTGGTCGTCGAGTGTCTGGAACTAAAATCGGACACTCGACTTCCCAAACACCGGTCTCAATCATACGAACGCTGGAACTAGTGATACCGATTAGCTAGGAGAGCGCTATTCGGTACAAATATGCACACGAATGAGGGGAACAATCGCTGCTAGGAGCCAGGGGAATTCATTCGATACTTTTATGCATTTTTTTTTTTTTTCCCTTTTTCTAAAGTGACCGGCAAAACCACACGAACCTCTGGAACTATTTTGGGCAGTCCACCCACAGTGAACCGGTCCCAAAGGACTTCCATACTTTTTGCGAACCCCTGAACCGATCCGGGTGAAATTTGGATATGTTGGTCACCCGGATCGGGGCTATCAGGGGACATAGGATTTGTGGGGATACCCCAGGTATAAAGGGGTGTTCCAGAAATTGGGGAAAATAGTGAATTTTCAGCCTGGAGATAATTAGGTTGTTACTATATCAGACCTGATTATCTCCAGGACTAGGGGAGGGAACTGCCTGTTTGTATTGGGTGTGTTTTATATTTTTACTGTTCAGGATTGGATAAATGTTACTCCTCCCTGTGGGATGTCCCCTTGCATGGGGACCTGCATAAAAAGCCATGTGTGTGAATAAACGTTAGTTCTGCTTGTATCCTGAACCTGGACTCTGACTGTTATTTGGAATTCGTATGCTGTAACAAGGGAATTATCTTATGCAGCTGTTATATTCCGTATGGATTTCGTTTCCTGTAACTACCGAACCGAACTCTCGCTACCTTAGGCTCTGACTTTCCAGGAGGAAACTACCGAACTCGGTTTGGCTAAACTTGGTTTCCTTACAGTGGCCTATTGTCTGCCACGGGGTTGCGAGATGCCGTGTATGCGGTCACATTCAAATGAGGCCTCAGTGCGGAGAGTCAGTCTGCACATAAATTATGGCATTGTCATTTCTGTCACATACTCGTTAAGCTCTATTGTACAAATCACAGTGCATCAGTTAAGCATCACATAACAATACATCAGAATCCCCTTCGTTTCCCCGACGTGCTTAAGGGGGGCTGAAGTGGGCATTCTCAATACTCTATGATAGAGTTGGGCCTCCTGCCAGGAGTTGAGAGCAGCGTGTCCCTTTAGGCCCCTCATCTCAACCCCTCAGTTCCCTAATTTCTGGCGCTGTGGGTAGGAGAGCCTCTGTGCTCTGGTTTGGGTGCTGTCTCCTACTCCAGGCCTATTCGTTTCAGGAGACGTAGTTAACGAAGTGGTACTACACTCATATCTCTGAACATATTGTCATCCTTAGTGGATCTGTTTAAGGTAATGTGCTTACAGGAATGGCTGGGGAGTGTGATTCCTAGCTCTTAGTGGCTGCTATGCAACTATTAGGAGTCGCTAAGGGTCTGGGTCAGGCAGGTTAGTGGGCCCAGTCGTGGCCGTTTTCAACGGCTTTTTATCCTGCCCCATGATTTAGTTTGTATCTATGGTGGGGTGGTGTAGTGCGATTATTGCCCAGGATATGGTAACATTTAAACCCCTGCATGGGATGCTATCAACCTTTAAGTTAACTTATTAACATAATACTATATAGTAAAACAGATTAACACTTGCTAGTCCTTGGGAGGTCAGCGATCTTCCTCTCTTTGCGCCGCTTGTCGTTGCCTTTGTGGGCGCCAGTCAGCCCCTGGTGCCGTGCTTGAGCTTGCGTGTTGTATGTTCTAGGCTATGCCCCATTTGTGCAGGAGTTCTAGATCTTCCGCTGGAGATGATGCTGTGGTGAGTTTTCCTCCTTTCGTGATGAGGAGTTTCGCCGGGTAGCCCCATCTATAGGGGATGTTGTGGTGTCTTAGTGCCTCAGCCACTGGTTTGAAGGATCTTCTGCGTCTAAGCGTGTCTGCCGAGAGGTCTGTGAATAGGATGATGTCTTTGTACTTGTCTGGTAAGTCTTTTTTTGTTCTGTGGGCGCGAAGTATCTGGTCTTTTACGTGAAAGTAATGGAGCCTCATGAGCATGTCCCTTGGCGTGGTATTCGATAGGTGTAGCGGTTTGGGGATTCAGTGTATTCGATCTAGTAAAAGCATATCTGTTGGTATGTCTGGCAAGACATGTCGGAAGAATTCCACTGTGAAGGCCGTTAAGTCTTGCGCCCCCACCTCCTCTGGCACTCCCCGCAATCTGATGTTGTTTCGGCAGGATCTGTCCTCTACATCCGTAAGCTTAGTCTCATGTAGGAATAGTCTCTTTTCTACTTCGCTCAGCCGGTTGTCAATTGCCGTGTGGGCTGTGTCGGTATCCTCCATCTTCCCCTCTAGTAGGGATGTCCTTGCGTATATGTCGGTGATATGAAAAGAACCAGAGATGATGTATCTAATGTATAATGCAGAGTATATGCATCAAAAGGGTATCAAGATAGCCAACGGACTTTTTATAGACCTAGGTAAACCAATTCAATTCAAATGAAAAAATAATAAAATTTTATTAGTCATAATATATATGTATAATACTAAAAACACCAAAACCAAAACTGTGAATTTAAAAGTAAGTGCTAGATGGATCTGTAATACCAATACAGGACGTCTATCTGACCAACATAAAAAACAGTAAATGTCAGTTGTAAGTGGTAGGTAATGTTGCAGACTAGAGAGCAGAACACCGATCTACTGACTTGATAATTGATTAAACGGTCTTATCGGGTAGCAGTAATATGTTTCTGGGCTATATACCTCCCCACAGATCTGCAACAGAACACCACTTAGTTGATGGTATAACAATAGATATCCACCGGGAGCAGAAGAGGAATAATTACTCTAAAACAATATTATCGGCCTTTGCCTGCTATGTCGGTGATATCTTTCCTTATGTCAGCAAGTGCAGTTGTGAACGTTACTTGCATTTTTGAGACTGAGGCATCTAGCATTTTCTGCAGTAAATGTGTAGTTAGCGGGGTGTCCATTCTGTATTCATGTGCGCCCATGTGGTCGGCATCAGGATTAGACTCGGCGCCATCTTGGATGTGAGTACCGGTTTGTTTGTGTTGCGGCGTTCTGGCCGCGAAGAAAGACGCTTTGTCTATGGTTTCTGCAGCTTTTTTTGTGCGGTGTTGAGACATCGTGCTGCTGTGTCTGGTGTCCGGGAATTTGCCTAAAGGTGAGTATTAGCCGCTTTTAGGAGCCCAAAACTGCGGAGCTCTTTCAATGTGCTGCCATCTCCGTTCGACGTCCGGCCACGCCCCATGATGCATATTTTTAAAGTTATAGTATATGTAGAAAAAAGTGCATTTTTCCTGCCTGTGATAAATTATATTAACCCATTGTGTTCAGTAATTATATCACAGGCAGAGGGGAGGATTGTTTGTGTTTGTGCTGGGTGTGTTTTATGTTTTACTGTATGGGATTGGTTACATGTTGTCCCTCCCTGTGGGATTTCCCCTTGCATGGGGACTTGCATAAAAGTCTGTGAGTGTTAATTAAAACAGACCACTGCTTGACCCTCAACAAGGAGCTTTGTCTCATTCTTGGGGGGATTTACTGTATGCTGTTAGAGACTGATTGCCAGGAGTGTAAGCTGATTATCTGATTTTCTTGTTCGTCTGCAGCTATTTGTGAGGTTCCAGTTCGGGAGGTGGAGTGTTATTTTGTATCCAGTTCGGGAGTTTGGTGTTCTGCAGTAACTGTGCCTGTATCTCTGGAAGGGGAAGATCTCCTAAACGGCGGTTTAACCCCTTTATGCCTGGGGGTGCCGTTACAATTGGTGGCAAGCGGCGGGATAGTTCCTACAGCCAGAAGGACAGCTACAGGAGACACCATTTCTTTGTATTTTACAATTTGAGGGCAACGCATGTCCCAGTATAGCGACCCTGACAGCACCAGGATGTAACCAGCAGTGGAGTACGATGAGGGTGCCATGGATGACCGAGATGCAGTTCGCAAGGGCATCTGGTACCAGGCACTGGGTATTGCGGAGTACCAGCGGGGAGAGAGACTCCCCAAGGAAGACCAGCGATTGCAGAAGTGACTAGCCCTGTGGATGCCCTTCCTGGGAGAGCAGCCCCTGGAGGAATGGGTGAAGGAATTGGAGCTCCGGGTATGGCAGGACATATGGCTGGAAGATGCCTACCAGGCGCTCTGGTGGTATGGGGCACAGTACCTGCCCTGGACAGCCGAGCATGACAAGCCAGAGGGAGAGGAGTTTGATGGTCCTGGCTTGTTATGGGAGTCTTTTTCAGAACTCGAATTTGGGAGCCCTACACAAGCCCGTTCAGTGATCTCTTGGAGTGGAGGGAGAGCAGGTATGACTGGGATGACACTCATGAGATTGAGCAAGACCTGGTCCACCTGGTGACCCGGGAGATGGAGCTAGAACAGGGCTACCAGCAGCTGTTTCAATGCAGTGAGAAGGCTCAGCAGGAGAGAAGAGTGACAGACCCAGAGCCAGACCCATTCAGCTGGGTCGAGAGAGTAAAGTTTTACTAGGAAGAACCCCAGGTGGCCTGTGGAGATGGGACCGAGGTCTCTCCACCGGTCCTGCAGGGAATTGGGAGCCCAGTCTCCATTCCCCAGCGGCAGTGTGAAGTGCAGGGAGAGGAGAGCAGCGTCCTACCTCCCCAGCGGCAATCTGAGTTACAGGGGGCAGAGGTAGTTGTTCCTGCCCTCCAGCAGCAGAGAGGTATGCCGGGAAGGCAGTGTGAAGTGCAGGGAGAGGAGAGCAGCGTCCTCCCTCCCCAGTGGCAGGGTAAGCTACAGGGATGCTGGGCAGTCGGCTCAGATCCCCAGCGGCAGCGTTATTTTTTGGGAATTGGGAGCCCAGTCACCATTCCCCAGCGGCAGAGTGTACAGCAGGGAATTGGGAGCCCAGTCTCCATTCCCCAGCGGCAGAGTGTACAGCAGGGAATTGGGAGCCCAGTCTCCATTCCCCAGTGGCAGAGTGTCCTACAGGGAATAGAGAGCCCAGTCTCCTTTCCCCAGCAGCAGGACTCTGTATTGGGAGCAGAGACAGTCGGTCTCCCTCCCCGTGGCTGGAAGTATTTATGGGAGAGGAGCTTGTTACCCCCTCTCCCCAGCGGCAGCTTAACATACCAGGGGGAGACAGTAAGCCCCACAACTGTGCAGATGGGACCGTAGTCTCTGCACTTACAGCATAGGAGGTAGGGACGGTCGGTCCTGCCCCCCCATGACAGGGCTGTTTAGCAAAAGGGGAGACAGTCGGTCTCTCCCTCCGGCAGCAGAGCTGTGCATCTAAAGGGGAGACAGTCGGTCTCCAGCAGCAGAGCGGTGTATCCAAAGGGGAGACAGTCGGTCTCCAGCAACCAGGCTCCAACCAGGCTACTTCCGTGGTAGCGCTGGCACCAGGGCAGAGTACCGCTGGTCTCTGCCCACTCAGCAACACCACCAAGGCAGCCTACCAGTCCCCCACACAGCCATGGTGAGGCACCTGGACATGGACAAAATGATCCCTTATTCAGGTGTAGTAACCATTATTGTGGGTGGGCTGTACTGCTGTTTCTGTTTTGTGGGTGGGCTGCTGGACTAACTAGGGCACTACATAGTTAGATAGCTGAAAAGAGACTTGCGTCCATCAAGTTCAGCATTCCTCACACCTGTTTTTTGCTGTTGATCCAAAAGGCAAAAAAAAACAAAAAACAAAAAAAACCCAGTTTGAAGCACAATTTTGCAACAAGCTAGGACAAAAAATTCCATCTTGACCCCAGAATGGCAGTCAGATTTATCCTTGAATCAAGCAGTTATTACCCTACATTGAAAGATTATATCCTTGAATATTCTCTCTTTGCAAGTATGCATCTAGTAGCTGTTTGAACATCTGTATGGACTCTGATAAAACCACTTCTTCAGGCAGAGAATTCCACATCCTGATTGTTCTTACAGTAAAAAAACCTTTCCTTTGCCTTAGACGAAATCTTCTTTCTTCCAGTCTAAACGCATGGCCTCGTGTCCTATGTAAAGTCCGGTTTGTGAATAGATTTCCACACAATGGTTTGTATTGGCCCCGAATATATTTGTATAATGTTATCATATCCCCTCTCAGGCGACGTTTTTCTAAACTAAATAGGTTTAAATTTGTTAACCTTTCTTCATAGCTGATATGTTCCATTCCTTTTATTTATTTTGTAGCCCGCCTCTGCACTTTTTCTAGTGCCATGATATCCTTCTTTAGAACAGGTGACCAAAATTGCACAGCATATTCAATATGTGGTCTTACCAGTGATTTATAGAGAGGCAAAATGATATTCTCGTCCCGAGAATGAATGCCCTTTTTCATGCATGACAATACCTTACTGGCCTTGGCCACTGCTGATTGACATTGCACATTGTTGCATAGTTTGTTGTCTATAACAATTCCCAAGTCCTTTTCGTGTGTTGTTATCCCTAATTCACTTCCATTAAGGGTATACGTTGCTTGTGTATTCTTTACGCTGAAGTGCATAACTTTGCATTTTTTCAACATTAAATTTCATCTGCCATTTGAGTGCCCAGTCCTCCAGTCTATCTAAATCCTTCTGCAGCAAAGTAATATCTTGCTCACATTGTATTATTTTACAAAGTTTTGTGTCATCTGCAAACACTGAAACATGACTTTCAATGCTGTCTTCAAGATCATTTATAAAAATGTTAAATAGAAGGGGTCCCAGAACAGACCCCTGAGGGACACCACTTGCCACCTCTGTCCAGCTTGAAAATTTACCATTAACGACAACTCTTTGTATTCTGTTTTTAAGCCAATGTTCTACCCAAGAACAAGCATTTTCATCGAGACCGATTTCCTTGAGTTTGAACACTAATCTTTTGTGTGGAACTGTATCAAATGCCTTGGCAAAATCCAAATAGATCACATCCACTGCAACACCCTGATCTATACTTCTACTTACTTCTTCGTAGAACGCAATCAAGTTAGTTTGACATGACCTGTGCTTCATAAAACCATGCTGATTTTTGCTGATAACCATATTCTTCTCAAGGAATTCTTGAATATTATCCCTTAATAACCTTTCAAATATTTTACCAGCCACAGAAGTTAAGCTCACAGGTCTATAATTTCCAGGCAAGGATTTTGAACCCTTTTTGAATATAGGAACCACATCTGCCTTCCTCCAATCCTCCGGAACACTTCCTGAAAGAAAAGAATCTTGAAAGATTAAAAACAGAGGTTCACTTATTTCTACACTTAGTTCCTTAAGTACACGTGGATGGATACCGTCAGGCCCTGGAGCTTTGTTTATATTAACTTTCTTTAGTTGCTGCAGCACCTTGTCTTGAGTTAACCAATTACAATTATTCTGCAAGTTTTTAGTAGCAATCATTTGCACATCTATTGCCATGGGTTCTTCTTTAATATATACGGAAGAGAAATAGTTATTTAGAATTCCTGCCTTTTCTTGGTCTTCATTAACTAACACCCCCGTTTCAGTTTTAAGTGTACCTATACTTTCATTTTTGGGTTTTTTGGAATTTATGTACTTAAAAAATGCTTTGGGGTTTGTTTTGCTCTCTTTAGCTATCATTTTTTCATTTTGAAGTTTAGCAAGTTTAATTGCCTTTTTGCACGCATTATTTGCTTTCTTATATCTTTTATAAGATGCATCTGATTTGTCTGATTTAAATGCTTTAAATGCCCTTTTCTTATTTTTAATCTCTTGTTTTACTTCTCTACTAAGCCACATTGGTTTTAATTTGTTTCTTTTATACTTATTTCCCAATGGTACATACTGAGAAATGTACCTTTCTAATATTTGTTGGAAGATGATCCATTTATCCTCAGTGTTCTTTTCACTAAAGAGTTTATGCCAGTCAATATATTGTAAAGCTTCCCTTATCTTATTGAAATTGGCCTTTTTAAAATTATATGTTTTAGTATACCCCATGTGCTTTTGTTTTTTTGAGTTTATTTCAAAGGACACTATATTGTGATCACTATTTCCCAAGTGCTCACCTACTTGAATGTTGGTCAAAAGATCAACGTTGTTTGTTAAAACCAGGTCCAGACAAGCGTCCATTCTAGTTGGTGCTTGTACAAGTTGTGACATGAAGTTGTCATTTAACAAGTTTAAAAACCTAATTCCCTTTGCTGAGCTACTAGTCCCTATGTCCCAATTTATGTCTGGGTAATTAAAATCTCCAATAATTAAAGTGTTACCAAGATTTGCAGCTTTCTCAATTTGCTCAAACAGCTGTTGCTCCTCGTCAATATTAACATTAGGTGGTTTATAACATATCCCAACCAATAGTTGGTTTCCCTTCTTTTCCCCCAAGCAGATATTTACCCATAAAGCTTCCACATTTTCCTCATCGCATTCAATTTGCTTAAGATTTGGCTTTAAATCATGGTTGACATACAAACATACCCCACCACCCTTCTTGTTTTTCCTATCCTTCCTAAATAATGTGTACCCATTTAAGTTAACTGCCCAGTCATGTGTCTCATCCCACCATGTTTCAGTTATGCCTATTATATCATATTGTTTAGTGTATGCTAATGCCTCTAGTTCCCCCATTTTGTTATTTAGGTTCCTTGCATTAGTAAGCATACATTTAATATCATGCGTCTCTTGTTTATTTTGTGAATTACCAACATTACATAGCTTCTCTGTTCTGAGCTTGCCCCTCCCCCCGTCTCCACCCTCCTTATACTGTTCTAAAGCACATCTCCTTTCTGTCCTATCTCCATTTTGTAGATTGCTATGACCCTCCCCCCCTACTACTATCTGACCGGCAGGAGGTCAGATACCCTGTTAGTCTGTTTGGAAAACTGGAGAGATCTGACGAGACCAATCTCGACACTGTGCATTGGAGGAGCCTGGTTGCCTGCCTGCTGCCTTTTGACTATGGACCGGCATTTAAATACTTTATTTTCCTATGCAGAAAGGTCTATTCATGTATTTCTGCCCTGGCATTCGGTAGATTCTCGGGTTTACTGAATGAACTCATTTAACTCAGATAGCTATGCCATGGAGCCTATTCGTGTAATCAAAGACTTTGGCTCCATGGCAATTGAACTGTACACAATTCTACGTGCTGGATCATACTGTAATCCTGACATTACGACATGGCCATAGATCCTGTAGAATTGTGTAAGCACATAGCTGCTTGCGAAAGGAAACTGGAGGAAAATGATCACCGCATGGATCAATTTGCCCAGGCCTTCAGAACGCTTCTTACTCGAACAGCGCAACTGCAACCTGCTGCCTCTCCTCCACCTTATGTACCTCCACCTATAGTACACAAGGCACCTACTATCTCCCTATCTCCTCCCCTGCATTTTGATGGTAATATTCAAGAATGCAGGGGATTCCTTAACCAGATGGTGCATAATTTTGAGGCCTCACCAGGATCTTTTCCCACAGACAGAGCTAAAATTGGTTACCTGATGAATCAGTTAAAAGGTAAAGTTTTAGCTTGGGCCAATCCATTATGGGAGAGTAATAGGAGTGTGGCACATAATTACCAGGAGTTTCTTACGGAATGTAAAATTACGTTTGAACCTTTAGGCAGGGAGGACGACGCCTCCACTGCTCTGGTGCACATCAGACAAGGGAACCGGCCTGTCTCGGATTATGCCATAGAATTTCGTACCCTGGCCTCCGAGGTAGACTGGACTAGCAGTTGGCTAATCTCTGCATTTAAAAAGGGACTGACACTATGCTAGATGAGATTGCTGCTAAAGATCTACCCAAGAAACTTAACGAGTTCATCACATTTGTTTTGCAAATTGATAATAGACTAAGAACCAGAGAGAATACTAGAAATAAGACCAGACGTATGACTATACCTTTAACACCCCGTCTCTTCGAACCTGTTGTTCCTGACCTTCCTATACAGTCCGATCCTGAACCCATGCAGTAGGGGGTCACTAGACTGTCAGAGGCTGAGAAACAATATAGGAGAAATTAAGGTTTATGTTTATACTGCGGTAGTAATGGACAAATGAGAGACAATTGTCCCATTTGTCCGAAGAAACTACCGCACCTAAGTGCCTTAAGAAGACAGGTCTTAGTTTTAATGGAGACGTCCTCTGAAAAGAATAAATATAGACTTCTCATTGATATTTCGATTATTCTTGACAGAAAGAACTTTTCATGCAAAGCCCTGATGGACTCAGGGGCTGCTGGAAATTTCATTGATGTCCAATTTGTCAAGGATAATACTATACCTATCAAGGAGAGACTATCACCCCTAGCCGTTGAAGCTATTGATGGGAGACCACACTCACAACCAGTAATAAGGCATGAAACCTTACCCATAAATATTTCCATTGGTGCCTTACATAAGGGCTGCTGGACTAACCAGGGCACTGACCGGCAGGAGGTCAGATACCCTGTTAGTCTGTTTGGAAAAGGGGAGAGATGTTTTTTTAATTTAGTCGAAAGCGGTCAGCGGTGTATGCTAAAGAATCTGTGGAACTAAAATCGGCTACGCAAATACACGAACACTGCTGACCCTTACCGTCGCCTCCACTTCGACACTTCGGTAAAAGTCGAAGTACATTTGACAATTCTAACATACTGTTTTAATGTGCTGTTTGCACGAACGGACCTGTTTGTGTCTTCAAATGGGACTTAGCCGTTTTTCTACAGGAAATTGACCGACCGCACAGCCCAAATCTATGGAACTGTTTTGGGCAGGAAAATGTGCTTGCGGTAGGTCATAAAGGACTTCCTGCTATCTTTTTATCTACTGGGGGGATTTGTCTGATTTTTGGTTATGTCTGTATTTAAAGTATGCTGATTCTGTATATGTATGTTTTATGTGAATATGATGCATATTTTTAAAGTTATAGTATATGTAGAAAAAAGTACATTTTTCCTGCCTGTGATAAATTATATTAACCCATTGTGTTCAGTAATTATATGTTTTACTGTACGGGATTGGTTACATGTTGTCCCTCCCTGTGGGATGTCCCCTTGCATGGGGACTTGCATAAAAGTCTGTGAGTGTTAATTAAAACAGACCACTGCTTGACCCTCAACACGGAGCTTTGTCTCGTTCTTGGGGGGATTTACTGTATGCTGTTAGAGACTGATTGCCAGGAGTGTAAGCTGATTATCTGATTTTCTTGTTCGTCTGCAGCTATTTGTGAGGTTCCAGTTCGGGAGGTGGAGTGCTATTTTGTATCCAGTTCGGGAGTTTGGTGTTCTGCAGTAGCTGTGCCTGTATCTCTGGAAGGGGAAGATCCCCTAAACAGCGGTTTAAACCTTTTATGCCCGGGGGTGCCGTTACAAAAGTATTTTTAAATGCCGGTCAAAAAATGAGAAGTCAAAAACAATGCCAAAGTCAAATAACCAGAATACCAGAATAAATAACGCGCTCTCGAACGACCACAAGGGAAACCACGACAGAGCACTGAGCAGGATGAGAACTGGGCCTAAATACCCCTCCTCTAGATTTGATAGGCTGTAACCGGCCTTTGACCCCAAAGTCAGTTACCAGGTTCCATTTGCATAAATGCTGCTCAGCATTAACCCTTCTGTGGATTAGGTTGCTGCTCGGCACAACTTTTCCTGTGTGGACAGTAAATGTCATTAACCACATTTTTATAAGCGGATGAATATGTGACACGACTGTCCTTACACCCTGTGCTGTAAGTGCTGAGACCACGGTCCCATCTGCATGGTTCTGGGGCTTACTGTCTCCCCCTGGTATGTTAAGCTTCCGCTGGGGAGAGGGGGTAACAAGCTCCTCTCCCCTACATACTTCCAGCCGCGGGGAGGGAGACCGACTGTCTCCGCTCCCAATACAGAGTCCTTCTGCTGGGGAAAGGAGACTGGGCTCTCTATTCCCTGTAACACACACTGCTGTTGGGGAGCAGAACCGACCATCTCTGCCCCCGATAGCTAAGTCTGCCACTGGGGAATGGAGACTGGGCTCCCAATTCCCTGTACATTGCTCTGCCGCTGGGGAATGGAGACTGGGCTCCCAATTCCCTGCAATTCACTCTGCCACTGGGGGACAGGACCAACTGTCTCTGCCCCCTGTAACTCAGCCTGCCACTGGGGAATGGAGACTGGGCTCCAAATTCCCTGCAGGAACGGTGGAGAGTCCTCTGTACCATCTCCACCGGCCACCTGGTGTCCTTCCCAGTAAATCTCCACAATATCTTCCCAGTTGAATGGGTCTGGATCTGCGTCTGTCACCTTTCTGTCCTTCTAAACCTTCCCAATGGAGTAGAAGAGATCTCGGTAGTCCTGCTCCAGTTCCCACTCCAGGGTTGCTAGGTAAGCCAGGTCTTGCTCTACCTCATGGGGGTCATCCCAGTCATGCCTCTTGTAGAAAATGTCCTGAAGTCTGGTCTGCGCAGGGCTCCCGAAGTCAGGCTCTGCAAAGGACTCCCATAACAAGCCAGGACCATCAAACTCCTATCCCTCTGGCTTGTCCTGCTCGGCTGTCCAGGGTATATACTGTGCCATATACCACCAGAGCGCCTGGTAGGCATCCTCCAGCCATAGCTCCTGCCATACCCGGTGCTCTAGTTCCTTCACCCATTCCTCCAGGGGCTGCTCTCCCAGGTAGGGCATCTGCAGGGCCACTTGCTTCTGCAACCGCTGCTCTTCACTGGGGAGACTCTCACCACGCTGGTATTGTATATTATCCAGGGCCTGGTACCAGATGCCTTTCCTTAATGCATCCCGGCCATCCAGGTCCTCCTCCTCATATAACACTGCTGGTTCCATTCTGTTGCTTTTAGGGTCGCTGTACTGGGACATGCGTTGCCCCAACTTGTAAATCCACGGAATGGTGTCTCCTGCAGCTGTCCTTCTGGCTGTGGGAACGATCCCGCCACCAATTGTAACGGCACCCCCAGGCATAAAAAGGGGTTAAAAGCCGTTTAGTAGATTTTCCCCTTCCAGATATACAGGCACAGCTACTGTAGACACCAATACATGAACCGGAGAAGCATATGAATGCTCTCAAACATACGAATCCACATCCTGGGAGGTCTGCATATTTTAATTTGCTCCTGGATCCACAGAAGCTGCATCAGGGCCCTGGTATGTGGCCGCACAAACGATGGTGCTCAACAGCAGGGTGCGTGTGGTTCCCCTGCACCAGGCCCTGAGAGTCCTTTCCTCGCTGAGACTCCCATCATCATCAGACACTCAGGGGTCCTGATCTCTGTACTGCCACGCGCGACACTCCCATTCCAGACTTGTAATGCGGACCTCATGGGCAGCAGTGTTGCTTTCAGTATTATGTAGGTGCACAGAAGCCCCATCGATTTCCTCCTTAAACAAATGTATCTCAGCCACGATATTATAAAATAATAGAGGTTCAGGCACTCCTTGGTTCAAGACTGGTACTTTATTAAGAACCACAACAGCAACATTTCGACCCCAAAATGTCTTTGTCAAGCTTGAACTAAGGAGTGTCTGGACCTCTATTATTTTATAAATTTTTGGAAATCTGGTGTTTGATTCTGGTTCAGCAAGCACCCTGGCTCAGATTTATGGGAGTGAGTGCAGTTCCACACACACACTACTAAAGCCACGATATTATGACAAAGGAGGGCCTTCATCTTGACCAAAGGACTCCCTGGATGCACTAGGAACAGTTACATAGGAACATAGAATTTGACGGCAGATAAGAACCATTTGGCCTATCTAGTCTGCCCAATACTTCAAAATACTTTTAATTAGTCCCTGGCCTTATCTTAAGTCTAAGATAGGTTACAGATAAGTCTAGGTTACGCTTTCTGTTTCTCTTCCAGCAATTTCTAGTGAGTCAAATCAGCAAGGGACTTCTAGGTGGATGTCAGGGAAGTTGTCATGGGCAGTTGCAGTAAGTAGGTAGAGAATTTCAGCAAATATATCTCTGGTTGGCTGCGAGCGCTGTCAAGAAACATCAAGTCAGTATGGATGCAGGCTTTGCCCCCACCTAAAATCCTTTCTTTTAGCTTAGACTAAATCTCCTTTCTTTGATTCTAAATGCGTGACCTCATGTCCTATTTATGAATAGATTCCCTGACAATGGTTTGTATTATGCCCAAAAATATTTGTATAATGCTATCATATCCCCCTTCAGGGGCCCTTTTTATAACAAACAAATTTAACTAAAATATTGAATTTTTTTTCATTCATTTGTAGCCTGCCCCTGCACTTTTTCTAATGCCAGAATATCCATATTTGCAAATGTATGCCAACCAAAAAGGCAGCCTAGATTCCCTCTGCACAATACATACATTAGTAGTATTATTATCTATAAAGTGCCAACAAATTCCACAGTACTGTACAATTGGAGGATTAACGGACATGTATTTATAACCAGTCGAACACACAGGAACAGAGGTGTGGAGGGCCCAGCTCAATTAGCTTACATGCTAGAGGGTGTGGGGTATAGTGATACTAAAGTGGGGTAAAGTGACACATTTCTATTGAGCCCTGGCAGTGATATGTATCTGACATTTCTCACAGTGAGCAATGGATATTTGTCTGGGTTACCTTTTAACCTAATGAGACCTTTTGAAAATGTATATACACCAAAATAAGATATGAAAAGACTGAGAACACCTTTTAGATCGCCCCTGAAAAGCATGTTTTCAGAAAGAGAAGCATTAAACAAGTAAAACTTTGCATACCTGGACATTCTGGAGGAACATTTATTTTACTGTGAGGTAGTTTGTGAATGAGAAACTATACAATACAAACCAATATGAAAGTGTCTCTGTAACGGACACCTTCCGTTAATGGACGCTTCCTAGCTTGCGCACAGGACCACAAGCACTGCACTGGACACCACAACCACCACAGACTCCACAACCGCCGTAGCTTAACTGGAGCCTCGTCGTCTTCCGTCCACCCTGGATCAGCTTCTGTCCTCCAGGACTGTGTGGGGAAGACCTCTCCTCCAGGAGAGCGTATCAGGAACAAGAGCTAAGTGATTAAAGCTCAAGGGAGTATACAGAGCATAGCAATCCCCAGTGTGATGTAGCAGTTCCCTCCAATAACGAGACAAGGCTACGTATTGAGGGTCAAGAAGATCTGATGTTTAATGGCAGGTACTCTTTTTTTATGCAGTGCTCCCCTGCAAGGGAGACGCCCACAGGCAATTAGACATTCACCAACCAGATAACGGTTACATCCCACAGATTCCCTCCCCTCTGCTTGGAAGATAATTGAGTTTCTTACTGTATCTACTCAATTATCTCCAAGCTAAAAACGTATACTTTTTATGCATTTTAATAACTTTCTGATTTTTCATCACACAGGAATAAAACTTATATATAACTTTTATAAAAACTTATATTAACTTTTATAAAAACACAACTTGGGGAAAAACATATTCAAAATTCGTACAAATCCGTTCAGGGGTTCCAGAAATATTAAAAAGTCTCTTTGGACCGACTGCACACCTGTTTGCATGCCCAAAACAGTTCCACAGATTCAGGCTGTGTGGTCGGTCTATTTCTGCCCTGAAAAGTAACAAAGTCCCATCCGAAGGCGGCGTTCGAATCGTTGAACGCACTTCAACTTCTGTCGAAGTGTCGAAGTGAAACCGGGGTTGCATTTCGGTGTTCATGGTGTTCATGGAGGTCTATTTCACAAATGACAAGGTCCCGTTCGAACGTGTGTTCGAATCTTCGAACGGGACTTAGTCTCCAGCCACAGTGTCGAAGGGCAGGAGAAGGTACAGGTCAGCGGTGTTCGTTTAAATGTGTGGCCGATTTCCATTCCAGGGATTTGACGGCACACACCACTGACCGCGTTCGACTGCATTAAAATGGCCGCTGCCACGTGTTCGACTGTCTAATGGCGGCCACTTCGACGACTTCGCCACTTCGACTGCATCCGAAGTGCCAGTTTAAAAGTACAAACCCTTTCTTTGTTCAACACAGTTAAAGGGCCAGAAACAGTAGAATATAAGTCCATAAGCCCAAACTCAGTTCCTTAAAGGGCAATACATCCCAGGGCCATAGTCGCAGGGCAGGAGGCTAGCAATCAGTCCTCTCCAATGCCCAGTGGCAAATGGCAGTTTGGCACAGTCTTCCAAGCAGATGATCAGATCAAATACAGCTGTTGACAAAGAGAACAAAATCAATTATGGCAATCAGCTTCACGGTGGAATAGACATTTTACAAAACAAACTAAAGCTAGGGTACTTGCTCCATGCCATGTAAGTAAACATTTTGTATGAAAGACTAGTAGATTTAACAAAACGGAGAATGTTCTGTTTATTCTTGTATCTATATATGATTCATTGCACTTGGGAAAAGTAATTGGGAAACAGCAATTTGGAATATAGTTATCATATGTTATCTACAAAGCTGATGCATGTTATTTAAAATACAATTGTCACGACGTTGCTATAAATGTTGTGGTATTTAGTGCAAAGACCATTACATGATTTAGAATTAGATGTTATAAGGTTCCATAAACACACTGTGTGAGGTTTGCTGCATTAGAGGTCACCAATTAATCTGTCTGCTTTAGAGTCCACTGCAGTTTTGTGAGTTTTTCAAAGGACACTATAGTCACCAGAACAACTACAGCTTATTGTATTGGTTATGGTGAGTATAATCAATCAATTCAGGCTGTTTTGCTGTAAACACGGTCTTTTCAGAGAAAATGTGGTGTTTTCATTACAGCCTAGGAATACCTCCACTGGCCACTTCTCAGATGGCTACTAGAGGTGCTTCCTGGGGCAGTGCACTGCCATTTAGAGTCTCCACTCTCTGCATGGAGACACTGAATTTTCCTCATAGATATACATTGAATCAATGCATCTCTTTGCTGATTGATGCTGATTGGCCAGGACTGTGTTTGGCAATCTGAGCCAATCCAATGCTTTCCTATCTCATGATGTCAGCCAAGCAGACAGATCAGGTGCAGAGCCAGCACCAGCAGACTGGAACAAAGGTTAGATTGTACTATATTTAGGAGGAGCTATGGGGGGAGGGGAGGCAGTTGGTGGGATCTATGGGATCAGGGATACATGTGTAGCTTTCCTTTAAAGGGACACTATAGTCACCTGAACAACTTTAGCTTAATGAAGCAGTTTTGATGTATATAACATGCCCCTGCAACCTCACTGCTCAATCCTCTGCCATTTAGGAGTTAAATCCCTTTGTTTATGAACCCTAGTCACACCTACCTGCATGTGACTTGCACAGCCTTCCATAAACACCCTATTTAGGTTTTCTTTATTGCAAGTTCTGTTTAATTGAGATTTTCTTATCCCCTGCTATGTTAATAGCTTGCTAGACCCTGCAAGAGCCTCCTGTATGTGATTAAAGTTCAATTTAGAGATTGAGATACAATTATTTAAGGTAAATTACATCTGTTTGAAAGTGAAACCAGTTTTTTTTTTTTTTTGGCAGGTTCTGTCAATCATAGCCAGGGGAGGTGTGGCCAGGGCTGCATAAACAGAAACAAAGTGATATAACTCCTAAATGACAGTGAATTGAGCAGTGAAATTGCAGTGAAATTGCAGGGGAATGATCTATACACTAAAACTGCTTTATTTAGCTAAAGTAATTTAGGTGACTACAGTGTTCCTTTAAGTCCAAGTGGATGTAAGGCAGACTTTTCAAGCAATTTAGGGTTGTTAGTAAAGATCTCAAGTAAACCATTTTTTTTAATTGACATTTGCAATATCTATTTCAGTTCTCCACAGTAGCAGATTCTAAAGACATATGAAATACAAGTGTTCTGTAGTTATTGTGTGTACAGTGTCAATATGTGTGTATGTTTGTGTTTCTGTGTGTGTGTGTGTGAAAGTAAGGGTAAACGTAGGTCATGATCTCCTGTGACTAATGTAGAGGGAAGTTATGAACTACAATTGATGACTTAAAGAGGAACTGTAACTTCCCAGGATTTTTAATGTAATGTTTACTTTCATTATAGTTATCAAATACGATTTTGTAAGGTGTGAAAAATAAGCTTACCGGTACATTTAGAAATCCAAACCTTTGTAAATGGGATCCTCCATCTCAGCCCTCTGTCAGTGATTGTTATAAGCTCTGTCCTTTCTTTCCACCTGGCATTCAGGTTTAGAGAAAGCATATAGAGAAAAGAAGAAATGAATATACTTGTGCAGCCAAATTCAGATTCAACTGTATTGTTATTGCACCATGTACATACAAGGGCAATGCAACATAGTTGGCCTCTGAACAGAAATGCATCAATAATTTATAAAAATACTATTTAAAAAATGTCCTTCCAGTGTAAGTTTTTCAGTTTATACTTAATACCACAATTCCCTAATACTTAAGAATACAATCCTTCTACATTACTATCAATATCCAGCCTAAAAATATATTGACATTATACAGTAGTGCCACCATATTCAGTTCCGCTGAATCAATTCGTACAAAAAGAAACAAATGCTTGGGCTGTCTGAAATTTGGCCATGGGGCAGTTCGGCTCATTTGATTTTCATCCAAGTAAATGATTCAGAAAAAAAGGTTTAGAATGAATAAGAGCACATAAATGGACTAATCAGTTTAGTGCAAAATATATACATAATATAAATAATAGATTATGCAGTAAACGGATAGGCACATATTCAAGTAAGAAGAACTTACCAATACAAGGAAACAGAAGTAGTAGCAGTAAAAAAAAAAATCTATATTTATATTATAAATAAATTAGACATTTTTATTTTATTTTATTTTTTTACTGCTCCTCCTTTTTTTCATCTAGTGGCAACTTTATCTGTGAATAAAATCGATATTCAGTGGCTATCTTCTAACCATCAATCATCTATTTTTCCCATCAGGCATATCTTTTTTGTTGGAGCCATCGCTAGAACACGCTCATCCATTGTTCAGTTCATTTTTTCATAGTATGTCCATATGGTGCATCAGAGTTATGGAATTTGGACAACCTGCTAATCGCCCAAAATTCGGATGAGTCCCAGTCTAAAAATTCATAAGTCTAGAAAATTAAGTACTGTTTCTATTTCCTCTTTATTTACAATATTTGCACATTGATTTGTGTGAATTGGATTATCATATAATTTGCTAAATGTTTATTAGAACATTTAATGGGAATATAGCATCTCTTGATAAAAAGATTAACCTAAGGTATAGATGTAATATATATATATATATATATATATATATATATATATTTAAGAGAAGTGGCAGTATCCGATCCATTTTACATTTTACAAGGCTTCTTAAAATCTTAAACAAATCTGGGGATTTAGTTACATCATATGGCCATACTATGTTAAGTCCACCTCTTTGGGAAAGTACCACAACATCAGTGGGTCTTACACTAAATTCAACACGAGAGATAAACATGACAACTACAATACTTAATGCTTTAACTGTTTCCAGAAATTCTCCTCAAATACAGTATGGCCATATGGCATAATGAAGTGAACTAGATTAGAAAAAAGAACTATTTAAGAAAAAAACAGAACTTACCTGAAATCACCTCTATATATGTTGAATACAGCATGTATCACAAAGATGTACTCAATGTAAAACACTCACCTCACCTCTGTTCCAATGCCACCTTCTTCAGAGTTTTGTGGATGTTATTTTTCATGAAACACCTACCTCTGGTCGGTTGCCTGTTCTGCCTGCTCTCTTAGGTGATTTGACCTGCATGGGGACACTTTTCCAAGCAGGACAAAACTCCTGTGTGATTTTGACATGCTGGCTTTGTTGCCTGCATGCTGGCGTCTGAACGGAATTACATCAGTCACTCTATTCCTATCAGTCACTCTATTTCTATGCTTGAGAGCGTAATGGCCACCAGTGGGCAAATAGTAAAAAAAACAGAGGTGTTTAGAGTAAGGCACAATATAAGAGAAAATGGCAAACTGACAAGGTGTGAAAATCTCATCTTTTGCAGCCCAAGGAATCTACTAGAGGGTGCTACCAACTTCTGACCAGGCCCAAAAGGGCAGAGCTGAGGGGCGTTATCCGGAGTAAGACTCCCTTTTGCCTGCAGACTTACCTGTGACTCCGGGAGTCTTACAGAACCTGTTGGATACAATAAATCAGTCATAGAAATAAGGAAAGATCTCCAAGAACTTTGGGCTCGGATCTCAGAAGTGGTAAAGAAACTTCATGGGTTTGCAGAGGCACATAACAGCATGGCTGATCGCCTCCAACAGATGGAACAACGGATGGAAGCATATGAAGCAAGACAAGCAGACATGGAAGACTGGCCCCCCCAGGAACAACTTGTGTATCATGTCCTATAGACTGTCCTAGAGACAGTACTACAAAGGGACTTACAGGCCTTACCCACCTCATCTCCCTGAGACATTCTTCTCAGGCTACATTACTTCCATATAACGGAAGCGGTAGTACAGGCAAGCAGATCCACCAACCGGCAATACAAAAATACAATAATGTGCAACTATATAAAGACTTATTAGCACGTAAAAAAAAGAAAAACCTTCCATGATATTACTGCAACTCTTAAACAACATCAATACAACTGGGATATCTGGTAAAGCTCCAAAAGATATTGAAATATTTTTATGGTGATGTCTCAAAAAAAGGTTCCAAGATCTGCTGCACAAAAGAGTTTACAAAACTACTTATTCCTGGCATTGGGTCAGGAACACAAATTTAAATTGTCTAAGTAAAACGAGGAAATATATGAAAATCCATTACAATTTCTCACTCTCTTAGCAGATAGTAAAAAATAAAAATAAATTTTCCATACAAAGCTGTCTAGACTACCATGATTCCTTAGGTCGCCCAGAGGTTCAATTGTCCATAGCTTAAATAGACCTGTTGCAGTCTCCCTACCCTTTGTGATGCATAACATCTTCACAAACTTTCACCGCTCCCCTGTTGCACCTATTATAGATAATGTATGCACTTATTATAGTTACATTATCTATAATAGATGTAACAGGGTTTTCACCTTTCTTATTTTTCTCTAGTTGGTTCTCATTTTAGATTTTTTTTTATGTATGTTAGGCCATGTGGGTGGCCATCCCCTCCTTTTTCTTTTCTCCAAAGGATTTGTACATCTCTTATTTATAATTCAACATGGGGTACTAGTTCGGAAAGACCATGCATGTTCAATTGAAAGAACATGCTGATTGCTCAGAGTATTACCTCCCTCAGTACAATACTGAAACTCCACAAAGGTCCATATTTTAATATTTTGTGATGAAAGTCTTTTCTCAAAATGTCAGGGGCCTTCACAGCCTAGTTCAAAATTTGGAAGATATTCCTGGAAATTCACAACCTATTAGAAGGAGAATTGCCAACTACTTAAGCTCCATAACTCTCCCCTATTTGACGGTTAACCAGAAAACAAAACTAGAGGTACCCATTAGCAGTTGACAAGGTGATTGGAGTCCTAAAATCATTTCCGTTACATAAACCTCCAGGTCCAGAAGGTTTTTCTAATGAGTATTATAGCAAATTTAGAAACAGATTGGTTCCTTACCTAGCACCATTGTTTAACTCTGCTGTTACACTACATGGACCCTACACCCAGTGTCAACATTTTCATCCAATCTCACTTCTCAATGTAGACATCAAAATATTCGCTAAAGTCTTTGCTAATATATAAGTTCTATATTACCCTACTTTATACACAATGAACAAGTGGGCTTTGTTAAAGGGAGCCAAGGTTTGGACAATACAGGAAAAGTACTGAACCTGTTTTATAGTATACTACAAACAGAGTTGGCACTTCAAATAGGCCACGTAGGGCACCAGCTCAGTCTGGGTGCCGCAATGGGGCACCTGCTGCTGAACGAGCTGATAGGAAGATCAAAATATCTCCCTGACTGGCAAGGTGTCAGCTGCCTCCCACCCCCTGCTTTTACAGAGTGAGACCTCGCAGCACTAGAAGTCTCTCTACTATGTCTTGCTCTCTGTGTGCTGGAAGGAGTGTTATGAAGCCCACGGAACAACGCAGAGGGGGAGTGGGCCTTGACAGGGCCAGAGAGTGGGCAGGGTTAAGAATTGGGGGTGGGCTTAGGGTAATGCAGCGTGGGGGTGGTCTAAGAGCAAGTTAAATAGCGGCCATCTTAGAGAGGAGCCATTTTAACAGAAATTCACTCACCTGTTCTTTGTCAGGTCTGTGGGTTTCCTCTGTTTTCTCGTTTCTGCAGGTATGGCATCGTTAGAAGAAATCCTGGAGGGAGTCCGAGCGACTGTCAGGGATCGGGGCATGGAGTGGCTACATCAGCAGCTCGGCGCTGCTGCAACTTCCCGAGAGCCGGAGCGGAGGCCTACACGGAGGACGAGGCCGCCGCAGCGTCTCAGCCCGGGTGTGGCACCCGCACCTCGTCGGAGGAGGAGCCCGTCGGTAGAGGATAGGGAAATGGCGACTGGTTCCGGCAGCGGTTTGTCGAAGCAGGCGGCGCCGGTCACTGGGACGGCTAGCCAGGCGAGGAAGGCCACGGCGAAAGGAGCGCGGGGGAAGATGGCGCCCCGCGGATCTGCGGTTGGCAGGAAGGCGGGAACAGAGCCGGTTTCCAGGACAGCTGTCGAGAAGAGTGGGTCGGGAAGCGGCCAGGTGGCCAGGGAGGCCGGATTGTCGGGAAGCGGTGAGTCGGACACCAGGGGGGGTTTGGGGAGTCAGGGCGAGAGTGTTGCGGCAGGCTCTTCACTAGCAGTCCCGTCTCAGGAGCAAGGGGATCGGGTCAGCAGTGGACAGAGGGCGGCCTTATCGAGAGCCAGGTCGGGGAGCAGGACAGAGGGAGGAGAGAGGGGGCGCTGCGAGCTCAGCCACAATTCGAAGAGAGCGGCAACAGCCAGGGATGCTTCTGGTAGTCAGGCGGTAGTGGTCAGCGGAGGACAGGAGACGACGAGTAGCGGCCAGCCGGGTGGGGAGGGGCAGGGGCCCATGACAGCTGGTGGAGGCAGGCGAGGCAGAGAAGTGCGGGAGGGCCCGGCAGGCAGCTCCCAGGGGGGTCTGACTAAGAGGCCTAGTGTTTGGAGGGGAAGGAGCGAAGAGCGGCGCAGCGCTAGCGCCAGGCACAGCAGAAGTAGGTGCACGGACAGAGGTCGGATGAGTGTGGACAGGAGCCCGTCACGGGACAGGCGTAGCGACTCCAGGCACAGTTGCGGAGTTAGGCAGCGGAGGTCCGTTTCTAGGAATTGGAGGGGGAATAGTCGGCTGAGTGCATCCGGTTCTTCAGATGGGAGTGGCCGGGATCGGAGGCTGAGGTCTGTCAGCAGGGACCGTAGGGCGGCAAGGAAGAGCCGGGACTGGGACGGAAGGGAGGAGCGTAGGGAGCACGGGCGGGCAGGGGACCGATCGAACAGACTGCCCAGGTTATCGTCTCCTTACAGGTCGCGGAGTCACACGCCAGCGGTTCCGAGGAGAGACCAGGAGTGCAGGAGTCGGCGATTTGCGGAACCTCCGGGGCCTGTCAGGGCCGGTGGAAGGACGGCATCCCCTGGGCCTGAGGCGGCCGGGGGCAACAGTGGTGAGTCGAGCTCTGCATTACATCCAGGAACACTCATAGGCTGTTTGAAATCTTTATTGGACTCCTGGGAGGAAGGTAGGGAGTCACAGCAGTTTGGTAGAGTATGGGCCACAGACGGGGAACAAGGTAAGGTAGTTACTAGTGGAGGTTCGTTATCGGGGGGGGTTGCCAGTGGGGACGCGAATGCCGCGCTTCCGCTGGTGGAATCGACGGAAGGGGCGTCTGAGCAGGAGGCAGGTTTTGGGGACATCTCGGAGGCCGCGCGGCAAAACGTGCACGTGTCCTTCGCGGGTCCCCTTGGCTGTCATTTAAAAGGGGAGGTGAAGGAAAAGATATGGAAAGGTGAGTTCGTGGAAATCTTTTCCCTTCTCCCCCTAGAGGAGTTCCTAGACCTCAAGGAGGAGGACAAAAAGGACGCCAAGAAGGAGGAGGAGGAAAAGAGGCGTAAGTATAGGAAGATCCCGAAGACTTTTGGGAATTGGCTGCGGGCATTTTGTATTTTGGCCAGCGTTATAGGCGAAAAGCGTCCGGATTGCTGTTCCCAGCTATTTTGCTATCTCGATGGAATAGGTGATGCGTACCGGACTTATGGGGGGCTGGCATGGTGGAAGTACGACGAACAATTTCGTCAATGGCTAGCAGCGAATGCATCCATGCGGTGGGACCAGATGGACCTGCCGCTATGGATGCGGCTGATGATGGCGCAGAAATCTGCTCCCTTTCCGGGGACAGCCGGCGCGGCCACTGGGAGCGCTGCGTCGGCGGGTCCGAAAAAAGGTTTTTGCTGGGCGTTTAACGAGGGCCAGTGTAAATGGGGGGCTTCGTGTAGGTTTAGACACGAGTGTTCCGGTTGCGGCGGGAGCCACGGGGTCAGTAGATGCTTTAAGAAAGGGAAGAGTAGCACAGGGGGAGGTACGACAGGAACCGCTACAGCGACTACCGCTGGGGCGGTCCCCGGTGAAGGTCGACGTGATGTTGCCTTGGCTAAGGCAATACGATAGTCAGCAAGATGCAGAGTTTTTATGGAAGGGTTTCACGGAAGGCTTCCGGATCCCCTTCAAGGCAAAAGGTCCGAGTGGGGTTAGCGCAAATCTTAAGTCTGTAATGGAACATCCGGGGGTGGTTGGGGAGAAGTTGTTGAAAGAAGTTTCCTTGGGTAGGATGGCGGGTCCGTTCGCGGCCCCGCCATTGGCGGATCTGCGGATCTCTCCTTTGGGTGTGGTTCCCAAGAAGGAACCGGGTAAATTCCGTATGATTCATCATTTGTCGCACCCGAAAGGGGGTTCGGTGAATGATGACATTGACGCGGACTTGTGCTCGGTCTCCTATACATCATTCGACAAAGCCGTCGAGCTGGTACGGAGAGCGGGTCGGGGGGCGTTAATGGCGAAGGTGGATGTGGAGGCAGCGTTTCGGCTGCTCCCCATCCATCCGGATTGTCATCACCTCTTGGGTTGTCATTTCGAGGACGGGTTCTTTGTGGATTTGTGCCTGCCTATGGGTTGCTCCGTGTCATGCGCCTATTTCGAGAAGTTTAGCACGTTCTTGGAATGGGTGGTGCGCAAAGAGTCGGCGGGGGGATCGGTGGTGCACTATCTCGATGATTTCCTATGTGTCGGCCCTTGTGATTCGGGTAGGTGCGGTCAGCTGCTGGGGACTCTGCAGTGGGTGTCGCATGCATTCGGGGTGCCTTTAGCTGCGGATAAGACAGTGGGCCCCACTACGTGCATTTGTTTCTTGGGTCTGGAGATTGACTTGTGTGCCGGTGAGTGCAGGTTGCCAGTAGATAAGCTGCAGGTTTTACGACAGGTGGTAGGCGCGGCAAAAAGGGCAAGGAAGGTTACGTTAAGGGGCTTGCAATCTCTTCTAGGGAGCCTTAACTTTGCATGCAGGGTCATTCCTATGGGGAGGATATTCTGTAGGAGGTTGGCTCAGGCAATCAGCGGGGCGCGGCGGCCGTCTCACTATATTAGAGTGTCCGCCGACATGAGAGAAGATCTAGAGGTGTGGGATCATTTTCTGACCAATTTTAATGGAACGGTGTTTTTTAGGGATCTGTCTGTGTCGTATGAGGCTATAGGGTTGTTTACGGACGCGTCGGGCAGTATTGGTTTTGGTGCTTATTTGGCGGGAGAATGGTGCGCGGAGGGGTGGCCGGACACGTGGTTGTCATCCCCGCTTATCAGAAACCTGGCGTTTCTGGAACTGTTTCCCGTGGTGGTCGCGGTGTCACTCTGGGGCAAGGAGCTTGCCAATAAGAGGGTCACATTTCATTCAGACAACATGGCAGTAGTGCAGGCGATTAATAGCCTGTCTGCTAGCTCGCCTCCGGTGGTGCGATTGTTGCGGCGGTTGGTTTTGCTCTGTATGTCATCTAACATTGTGTTTAAGGCTAGGCACATTCCGGGGTGTAAGAATGTGGTGGCTGATGCTCTCTCGTTTACAGTGGGAACGTTTTTGGGAAGCGGCTCCTGGTGCAGCGAAGGTGGGGCAGGTGTGCCCAGTCGAAATGTGGCAACTCGGGATGGCCTGCTTGGGGAGTGCATAAGGAAGTCGCTGGCACCAAGCACCTGGTCAGCGTATGTTAAGGTCTGGAAAGTATGGGAGGAGACGGTGCTTCAGGTAGGGGAGGAGCTTTCCGCGGAGCGGAGGCTGGATGTTTTGTTGTGGATTCTTTGCCAATTGTTTGTTAAGCAGGCCTCGCCGGCCATGGTCGACAGACATATGTCGGCTCTGGCTTTTTTATTTAAGTTCAACGGGTGGGAAGATGTTACTAAACATTTCTTGGTTCGGCAGGCTATCAAGGGCTTCAGGAGAGGGAAGAAAACGGCTGACTCGAGGCGGCCGGTGTCTTTCGGGATGCTTCAACAGTTGGTGGAGCTGCTACCCTCGATATGCCGCTCACCTTTCGAGGTTGAATTATTTGCAGGTGCATCTGTGTGGGCCTTTTTTGGGGCATTTCGAGTCGGCGAGCTGGTGAGTGTGAACAAGGCGGGGGTTGGGGGTCTGCAGCAGGAAGACGTGGTAGTCAGCGCTGACAGGGTGAGTATCAGATTGTGCAGGTCAAAAACGGATGTTTTTGGAAAAGGCTGCACGGTGGTATTGTATGGGTTTCCGGGGTCCAAGGTGTGCCCGGTGTTGCGGGGTGCTAGTTATTTAGCGCTCCGGCCAGAGGGTAAGGGCTGTTTTTTCGTACACGCTGATGGGTCAGCGTTGTCACGTTTCCAGTTTACCAGGGTCTTCCGGATGGGACTGGGGAAGATGGGCCTGGAGCCCATGCAGTTTGGTACTCATTCATTCCGTATAGGGGCCGCGACAGAGGCGGCGAGGTTAGGTCTGGGTGACGAGAGGATAAAAAGGATTGGTAGGTGGGAATCCTTGCGTTTCCGATCGTATGTGAGGCCAGACAGGCTGGTGTAAGTTCAAAAAAAAAACAAAAAAAAAACGCATTTTGAAAGTTAAGTATTTTGAGTGGTGGTGTTGGTGACGGGACGGTGGTTTGGATGACGATGTACTAACTTTTATTTCATTTCAGGTTGGACGGTGTGGGTGATCGGCCATTCGTTCGTGTATTGGGCACAGAAGAGAGCTGCAGCTAGAAGGAGCGGAACACAGCTGGGCTTTCCTCGGGAGCGGGTGGCGATCTCATGGTTTGGTTTTAGGGGATTTGGCTGGCAAGGTTTGAGCAGTGTTTTGTTCAGGAAAGTGTATGGGGGGGCGAAGCCTGATGTGGTAGTGTTGCATGGCGGGGGGAATGATTTGGGTCTTGTCCCTCAGAGGGAGTTATTGAGATGGATGAAGAGGGACATGTAACATGTAGGGCTGGTCCCTGGCGTTGTAGTGGTGTGGTCGGAGATGGTCCCCCGATTTGCGTGGAGGCGCGCTAGGGACTTGGATGCGGTAGCCCGTTGCAGGGGCAAGGTGAATAGGGCAATGTCAGCATTTATTAGACGTTTGGGGGGAGTAGTTGTCCGACACAGGGAGTTGGAGGGCATGTTGCCCGGTTATTTCAGGAGAGATGGGGTTCATTTGTCAGATGTAGGGACTGACTTGCTGAACCTGGGTTTTCAGGAGGGTATTGATAGGGCCCTGTTTTTGTGTAGTGGGGGTCGCGCATGTCCTTAAGGGGTCAAGGCATGTGCTATGGCGGAACAGGGCATGGTAAAGTCGGAAGTTGGCTGGAATTGGAAGTGGATAGGCCAAGGCCTAGGCCGGAGTAGGCCAGGTGGATAAGAGTGTTGGTAGGTTCAAGCTCTTCGGTGGCTACGAACCTAGGGGGTAGGGGTGTCTGGGTACACCCCTACAGTTACGTTTGGTTGGGGCCTCTTTGGTAGGCCGTGTGTTATAAGTTAAATGTTATTGAAATGTTATTTATTGTTTAAGTGCTAGGGTCATTGTCAGGGGTATTGTATGGGGAGATAGTAACAAAATGTCAGAAATGACAATGACCCTAAATTTGTTAATTTGTTTGAAATTTAATAAAGCTGTGGACGTTATACTCCAACAGAATAACTGGTGTCCGAGTCTTATTAAGGTAATTTTAAACTAACACCTGCCGAATAACGACAGTGCCTATGTCAAGTGCTGAATAAGAGGAGGGGTAGGAAGTGACATTACATCCCGTGCTCTTTCTACTCAAATGCTAAACACTCCCTCCCACCATGTGTGGTAAACACTGTTAGGAGGAGCTTTCCAGAGGAGGAAATGTTACTGCTGTAATTACCACAGAGGTATGCTGCTCCAGCGCTGATGGGGTAACAGCATGAAGACACAATGTAAAGGTAAATAAAAGTAGAAACAAACATCAGGTCTTGAGAAGGAAGATCCCCCCTCCCCTGCACAGACCCCACCTCCCTCCTCTGCACAGATCCCTCTCCCATTGCTTCTCTTACAGCCCCCCTCTCTGCACAGACCCCTCCCCTGCACAGATCCCCTCTCCCACTCCCTCCCTTATAGTTCCCATCTCTGCACAGGTCCCCCCTCTCCCTGCCTCCTTTACATTATACCTCCCTGCACAGATACCCCTTCCCTCCCCTGCACAGATCCCCTCTTCCCCTCCCTCCCCTACACATATCCCCTCTCCCCCTGCTTCCCTTACAGTCCCCCTCCCTGTACAGATCCCCCCTCCCCTACCCAGATCTCTTCTCCACATCCTTCCTCTGCACAGAACCCCCTCCCTCACATGCACAGATCCACCCTGCCTCCCTGACAGCCTCCCTACCTGCACACATCCCCTCTTCCTCTGCCCAGTTACAGTCCCCCTCCCTGCACAGATCCCTTCTCCGCCTGCCTCAGTGACAGCCCCCCTCCCTGCACAGATCCCCTCTGCCTTCCTTACATTCCCCCTCCCTGCACATAATCCCCCTCCTCTGCACAGATCCCTCTACCCCTGCCTCCCTTACAGTCCCCCTTCCTGCACAGATACCCCCTCCGTCCCCTGCACAGACCCACTTTACCCTGCACAGATCCCCCTGCCTCTCTGACAGCCCACCCCTGCATAGATCCCCTCACCCCCTGCCTTCCCTACAGTCCCCCTCCCCTACACAGACCCCCGCACAGATCTCCTCCCTCTCCACACATAATCCCTCTCCCCCTCCGTCCCTTACAGTCTCCCTTCCAGCACACATCTCTTCTCCCCTTCCTCCCCCTACACAGACCCCCCTGCACAGACCTCCTCCCTCCCCACACAGATTCCCTCTCCCCCTCCGTCACAGTCTCCCTTCCAGCACAGATCTCTTCTACCCTTCCCTCCCCTGCACAGATCTCCTCCCTCCCCACACATATTCCCTCTCCCCCTCCCTCCCTTACAGTCTCTCTCTCTGCACAGATCCCCCCTCCCCTGCACAGATGCCCCCTCCCCCTGCCTGCCTTACAGTTCCCCTCCCTGCACAGATCTCCTCTCCCCATCCCTCCTCTGCACATATCCCCTCTCTCCCTCCCCTGCACAGATCCCTCTCCCCGCCTCTCTTACAGTCGCCCTCCCTGAACAGATCCACCCTCCCCTGCACAGATCCCCTCTCCCTTCCCTGCACAGATCCCTCTCCCACTCCTGCACAGATACCCTCTCCCCATCCCTCCCTTACAGCCCCCCCCCCCCCCTCCACACCTTCCTTCCCTGCCAAAAAATAAAAGTATATCAAGGCTCTTCAGTTTTTTTTTCGTTTTTTTTTAAATGTGTATAAAGAATTAAATTCACTAAGCTGCGTTTCACTCCGGTTTTCTTTCACACCAATAAAAAGTTAAATATAATGAAGAGCTTCAGTAACAAGAATTATTTAAAGGAACACACACACAAAATCATTGTTTAGTAGATTTGCCCCCAATTAATTACATGCATGCTTTTTTAATGCATGTATTCATGGGGTATATATCTTAAAAAAAAGTTTGAAAAGGTTGTAAACAGTGTTGGGCTAGAGGCATTGAGTATTTAAAAGAGGTATGTCTGGTGCAGCCACAGTCGTTCTGAAATTGTACCTTTTTATAGGTATACCCGTGTCTGCTTTAATTTAGAGCTCTTTCGTGGTTTCTGATATCCTTGGTGCATTTTACTCATTGCTTAGAATTTTGACCCAGATTGACATGGACCCTGGGTTTCTTTGTACCCTGTGTTGTGTTTCTGACCCATCTTGTCTATGAGTATGGTATTCTGTGTTCATGTGTTTCTGACTCGGCTAGCCTTTACTATGATTAACCCCTTAAGGACCAAACTTCTGGAATAAAAGGGAATCATGACATGTCACACATGTCATGTGTCCTTAAGGGGTTAAAGTTCTAGCTCTCATATGTCATAAGTAGCTTTACTTTCTTATTCCAGTCTCTCTCTGACTGGTCTGGCATAGTCATTTAACCCTGTTTAGTTTTCTATCTAGCATTAAGTCTGGCCACTCGAAGATTCATACTCCTCTCTATAGTTTCCTTCTGTTCCTTTGTTAGGGTGCTGTCTATAAAATGGACAGTATGGATCCTGCAGATATAAGACAGCAATTAGTCTCTTTCCAGGCCAGATTAGAAGAGTAAGACCACAGGATAGACCAGATTGCTCAGGCACTCTAAATACTCCTTCTTCAAATTAAATTGCTCCTGTAGTCCCACAACTTATAGTCCAACCCTACCTCACATAAAAGTACCATAAATTCACCCACTTTGCATCTATCCAACCTCAATTCCTTATGGGATTCTAAAAGGTATCTATTTAAGGACAACTTGTAGCGGTACTTACCCTCTCCAGGGGCCGGACGAGGTCCTCCTTCCCCGCCGCACATGGTCCTGCAACTGGACGAGCCACGCCCGGCTCGTCCGACGGGAAGGCGTACACTGACCGTGAGAAGCGGCCACGTGACGCGCCTGGCACTTGGAGTGCGCTGCGCATAGCAGGCGCGCTTTTAAAGGGACAGTGGGAGCAAAAAAATAAAAAGGTCTCCCATTGGCCCATGTCATTCCACATTCCCCATACACTCACATTTTGGGGGTGTGGATATGACAAGGGCCAATCAAATTAAACTGATAGGTATTTATACTCACCTTTCCCTTAACTCCCTGCTGTATCGTGGTTTCTGATTCAGTTCCCTTTAGTGCTTGCTTCGTTCAGTAGTCTTTCTTCGTGCTTGACCTTGGCTTTGTACCTGACTCAGTTTTTCTCTTTATCCCTGCTTTGTCTTGTTCGCCGGTTTCCTGACTCCTGTGTACCACTACTTGGCTCGTTCTTGTTTACGCTGTCTCTCTGTTCCCTTGACCTCGGCTCGTTGTTGACTCTGTCTTTTCCTGTCCACGTCAAAGTCTGGCCAATTCCAAGGCCCGGTAAGACGTATATTGTTTTCTTGTCTCTCGTTGGACTATTCCTGCGTGTTGGGTTATATTACCATGACACCACTATAAGCACGCAGACCACTTCAGCTCAATGAAGTGGTGTGGGTGCCAGGTCCATCTAGGGTTAACCCTGCCTGCTGTAAACATAGCAGTTTCAGAGAAACTGCTATGTTTAAATATGGGTTAATCCAGCCTCTAGTGGCTGTCTCATTGACAGCTGCTAGTGGCGCTTCCACGCTTCTTACTGTGATTTTCACAGTGATAAGATGCTGCCGTCCATAGGAAAGTGTGGTGGAATCTCAGTAAAAATAAATTTACTAACACAAGATTGCCACGTGGTATGTGCACTTGCATATGTTGATGTACCAGTTAAGTCAGTTACACGTAGCTAAGATACAATCAGTAGTGTAAGGAGCATAAGTAGGAATACAGGATATACGAGTATTTCCCCTCCTCCATTGTGCTGGGCAAGCCATGTGGTCAAACAGGATTTTAGTCTCTATTCGGTTGATTAGATAAGAGTATGTGTAGGTTGAACTGATTATGGGAGGAGCTACATGCCTATATAAGGGACCTACACTGTATGATCAGGACTCAGACTTTGCTGTTTTTTTGGTGACATTAGTCCCTCTGAGTCCCGATCGGTGAACCGAATAAAGAATCTCTTCCTTCCTGAAGAAACCTGTGTCCATCTCTCTGTGCTTGGCTTCCGTCAGTTTCTCCGGTATCATTTGGTGCATTGGGCCGGGAAGCTCATCGTTCAACGGTAGCTGAGAAGCAGAGGCGTGAGACGGTCTATCTTTGCCCACGTTCTCTACGGCTGCACCCCTGAACTTCTGCGTGGACCTCCTTTCGTCTCGGTGCCGCTGGTCTGTTGTCCAGGAGATCATCGGCCTCTACGTAGTAAGTGCTGGGGTGCCCCCGTCGATGAGTGTGAACCCAGGTTCAGGAACGAGGAGGTAAGACGACCGCTGTTTTAGACGGCGGACCCACTAGGGGTATTGGATACCGATTGTGCGGTAGGCCCATAAGGGGTTATTTGGAATCTGCCCCCTCCAGTGGAGGGAAGGAGCGAAGGCGCACCGCTCAATTAAACGCCCTTTAGTAAGCCCGTTTAATTTTGGTTTGGAGTCAGGCGGGGTTCTGGTGTAAATAGCCCTAGCCGGACACCGGTGTCTTGTCTAGACTAGCGTTCTAGGGTGTATATTTTGTTCGCTAGGTCGGAGGGACCGGGAGACTAAGCGGCGTCTGTGTAAATTCGGTCCGCTAGATCTCAACCTATCTTGGCTAAGTGGGAAGGCGTGTAAATTTGGAACCCACTAGATTTTTGATAGAGTAAATAGACTAAAAGGGTGCTGTTGTAAATTCCGCCCTCTAGTTTGCTATATGTGGTGCTTGGGCAGTGTGGCTAACCAAAACGTATGTAGATAGTTTTAGGTAGTCCATCAAGGTACTGGCCAATAGATTACTTGGGAATTGTAAATGTGTTAAAGATTGTTGTAGTAGCGTGTATATCTTGCTAGATAGCGTGAGCTCTGCCGTCTAGCGAGAGTGTGAATAGTGTGTAACTGTATTATAGCGCACGGCACCATAACCATGTATAATTACTGATACTGTAAATAAGTACTAATAATTGTCGTCTATGTTGCATGTTTTAACACCATAACCACTACTAATTGTACTGTGACTTTAAATTGTACTTTAACCTATGCTAACCGTACTGTAACTACTGTTTGTAAAGACGATGTTACTGGGGTATGTTATAGACGGGTAATTCAAATATAGGGAATTATAGCGTGGGTGACCGTATAGTTTCGCCAAAGGGCACAGTATTAGTTACTTAGTGACTGGTGTAACAGCTGTGTGTGTACGGGAATTCCCTGAGTGTTTTGTTGTGTGCGTTTCACTTAGTAACTGTACCACGTGGTGCTGTTGCCGAGGGAACGGGTGTGACCGTTGGTAGTGTTTGTATAGTTTCTGTTGGAAACGACGCTCCATTGTTAAGATTCGACGATTTTGGATCCCTTAGGATGTATGATAAAGAATTTTAAAAAGGGATATACAGTATGTGATTTTGGGGTAAAGATGTCTCCAGCACACTTGATTACATTGTGTAGTAGGGAATGGCCTACTTTGGTTGCCGCATGGCCGCCACGTGGCAGTTTGGATCCTAATCTGGTACAGCGTGTACACGTGGCTGTATCAGGTAGGCCTGAACTTTACGGCCAGTTTCCATATATTGATTGTTGGAGGCAGGCCGTAAAAGACTCGCCAAAATGGATCCGAGTATGCCACGAGGAACAATGTCGCCTCATGGTGGCCAGGACTCGCTTGTCCACTAAGGCCGTAATTACGCCCATTTTGGACACGCCTCCTGAGTCTGAGATCCCTATGCCGCCCCCTTACTCCTCTTCCACCGGAAGAGGAAGAGGAGGTGCTGCTGGAAACGCTCCTCCCCTTGCCCCGTTGTCCCCACCTACTTCCTCCTCTAGCTCAGAGCCCAGCCCTCTTGTTTTAAACCCTCCCCTCTCAGTACCTACCTCTGTCAACTCCACCTACCCAGATTTGGCGCCATTTCTAGTTCCTGGTCAGGCTCCTCCTAGCCCGGCCCGGAATATTTTACTCACGAACCTCCCCCTCAGTAAAGCGTCCCCATCCACTTGTCTTACTACCCCTCGACCGGAACCCCTAACTGACGTTCCTAAACAAAGCCCCATACTAACCCGACAATTGACCGGTACCCTACAACCCCGACATTATCAAATGCCACTTTGACTGACACCTGGCCCGACACACATTAACGGTGACGGCCAGATACAATATGCTGATCCAGTATTCGTTTATGTTCCCTTCACAACTACTGATCTATTTAATTGGAAGACCCATAACTCCTCATACACCGAAAAGCCTCAAGCCATGACGGATTTGTTTACCTCCATAGTCCAGACACATAATCCCACTTGGGCTGTGTGGCAAACCTAGCCACTTCTGGACTCTAATATAGAAAGGTTGTCTGTACTATGTGCTGTGTGTATTCTGCTATGTAGCCTGTGTGGTAGATGTAAATGTACTATGTATCTATGCTATGGTAATTCGCATGCTGGCAGCCGTAGGCTACCAGCATGCAAGTACTTCGTTCGACGAACAGCGGCTATCCGGGCTGTTCGTGGAACGAATGCGGGCTCCCCTGATAGACCACACACTTAGGAGCGTGTGGCACTCGTTAACCGATTGCAACAATGTTGCAATCGGTAATTAGAAGCTCTCCTAGGTGGCCGTCGTTCGGCTACCGACCATGCGGCGGTCGGCCATCTTGGATTCGCTATTCTTCAGCAGTGTTTGGTCGTCGAGCGCCTGGAACTGAAAACGGCTACTCGACGACACGAACACCGCTGGACTTCCAGACCGTTCGGGAGCCCGGTATTCGGTAGAATCGTTCCCCCAAGTATAATCGACAGTTTGAGGGGAACTTCGATGTAAACTGTATTTGTTGCGGCGTTCGGTCATTTCAGCTGGGATCTGAGCGGTATTCACACAAAAGATGCGCTCAGACCCCAGCTATCTACCGAACGTTCGGTTAGTTAAATGTACCGTATAAAACTTATAAAACGGATTTTAATGTGAATTGTCAGTTCTGCTACACGAGGGGATAATCCACTTAATCGTCCATTTTAGTGGGAGTATCCCTCTCGTGTAGCAATGTACCCTGGGAGAATTACACTGTATTATGGGAGAAATCCCCTTAAACTTCTGTCAGGAAACCCCTTGCATGGGGAACTGTATAAATATACAAGCCTGTGAATAAAGCGAGTTAGTTGACTCCCAAACTGTGTTTCGTTCGGTTATTGGGAGGATTGGGATATTGCCTTACTTTTCAGCGCCGACTGTGGATTTACCTAGGATACCAGCGGAGATCGTGGATTCTAATACTACCCTCCGCTACAGGCTGATTGCCAGCAACTGCTTATGACATTGTTTAATAACGAGGAAAGGACAAGGATAAACCAAGCGGCAATTAAAGCGCTGGAAGAAGTGGCCCGTACACAAAATCAGGCCAATCCGGCAGCATGGGCCGCAGCACATTATCCAAACACTGATCCGGAATGGAATATCAATGGCGCAGATATGGCCCATTTAAAAGCATACAGGGACGCTATTATTGCTGGCATGAAAGCTGGAGGAAAGAAGGCGATTAACATGTCTAAGACGGCTGAGGTATTGCAGAAATGTGATGAATCGCCCAGTGTCTTTTATGACCGATTATTGGAGGCATACCGCTTGTATACCCCCTTTAATCCGGAGGCCCCTGAGAATTCCGGATGGTTAACTCTGCCTTTGTCAGCCAAGCCTACGGAGATATAAAGCACAAGCTACAAAAGTTAGAAGGGTTTGTAGGGATGTCCATAACCCAACTAATGGAGGTAGCGAATAAAGTGTACATGAACAGGGAAACAGAGACAAAGAAAGAGGAAGAGCACAAGATGCGTAGAAAGGCAGATATGCTAGCGGTAGCAATCGCAGGCGTAGATAGAAGGGAAAAGGAAGTATATAGGGGAACAGATAGAGGCGATAGTAAGTGGAATGGGGAACCCCTAAGTAGAAATCAGTGCGCATACTGTAGGGAAGAAGGGCATTGGAGAAGTGAGCGTCCGCGAAGGGAACAGTATGAGAGAGACAGACCTAGGGCAGGATATGGTAATTATAGAGGCAGAGCGAGAGGTAGATGAGGTCCTGGAGGGAATAATGGTAGCAATAGAGGAAGTGTTAGAGAAGACAGGTATTATCCAGCAGCGCAGAGATCCCGCGATAGAGAAGATAGGGACTTTGTAGGATTGGCTGACACGGTCATGGAGGACTATTGATACCGACCGAGCTCCATCCCCCTTGGCCGAGCGGAGCCTATGGTCGATGTATCAATAGGGGGAAAAAGGAGTGCGTTCATGATCGATACTGGTGCTGAACATTCGGTGGTGACTGACCTAGTTGCTCCTCCATCCGGAAGAACTATCACCGTAATAGGAGCAACTGAAAGGAGTGCTGCTAAACCAGTTCTTAAAAGTCGACTCTGTACATTGGGAGGCCACGTAGTAAAACATCAATTCCTTTATATGCCTGAATGTCCAGTCCAACTGTTAGGACGTGATTTGTTGTCAAAACTACAAGCGCAGATAACGTTTCTACCAAATGGAACAACATCTTTAAAGTTCAATGGACCTTCAGTTATAATGACAATATCTGTACCAAAGGAAGAAGAGTGGCGACTTTATACAGCGTTGACTAGCCAAAACCCTAAACCCTAAGATGAATCCTTGTTTAATATACCAGGAGTGTGGGCAGAGAACAACCCACCAGGACTTGCTCGCAATATCCCACCAATTCGAATCGAACTGAAACTTGGGGTCTATCCAGTGAGCTTAAGGCAATATCATACCCCACAAAAGGCCAAGAAGAATATACAATCGTATTTGGATAAGTTCATACGGTATGGTATCCTAAAATTCTGTACTTCCCCCTGGAACACCCCATTGTTGCCTGTTCAAAAGCCCGGTACAGATGAGTATCGCCCTGTGCAGGACTTGAGAGCAGTCAATGATGCGGCCGTAAGTATACACCCAGTTGTGCCCAATCCATATAACCTGCTTACTTTAATTCCGGGCGGGGCTACCTATTTCACTGTCTTAGATCTCAAAGATGCCTTCTTTTGCCTTCGAATTGCTGCGGAAAGCCAGTGTATCTTCGCATTCCAATGGGAAAATGCTGTAACGGGCTCGAAACGCCAGATGACTTGGACAAGACTGCCCCAAGGGTTTAAAAATTCACCCACCCTAATTGGATCAGCTTTAAGTCAAGACTTACTGGATTTCAAGTCCATCCCAGGAGAGTGTGTACTATTGCAATATGTAGATGATTTGTTGATAGCGGCAGTTACAAGAGAAATATGTCAGCAAGCAACACATGATCTATTACACATTCTCTGGAAGGCAGGATACAAGGTGTCCAGGAAGAAAGCTCAGTTGTGTCAGCCAACTGTCAAGTATCTGGGATTCCATATCTCTGAAGGTCAAAGGATAATGGGGCCAGAGAGAAAAGAAGCTGTATGCCAAATACCAATACCCAAGAATAGAAGACAAGTGCGGGAATTCTTGGGGGCAGCAGGCTTCTGTAGGATATGGATTCCCAGTTATGCGATATTAGCGAAACCTCTTTATGCAGCTATAAAAGGTACAGAACACGATCCTTCCTGTGGACCCCTGAACAGCAAAAGGCATTTGAAGATGTGAAGAAGGCTTTGATGAGTGCCCCAGCATTAGGTCTACCTGATCATACACGTCCATTCTACTTATATGTACACGAGCAAAGAAGAATGGCTGTGGGAGTATTGGCACAGTACTTGGGATCATGGCAAAGACCTGTTGCATATATGTCCAAACAACTGGATGCAGTGGCCAGTGGTCTTCCACCTTGTCTAAGAGCTGTAGCTGCCGCCGCCCTGCTGGTAGCCGAAGCTGATAAGCTCACTCTGGGTCAGGAACTCTACGTGCGAGTCCCGCACGCAGTACAAACGTTGCTAGACTATAAAGGCAATCATTGGTTTAGTAATAGCCGCATGACTAAGTATCAAGCTATGTTGTGTGAAAACCCAAGAGTGCATTTAGAGACTGTTAATACCTTGAATCCAGCTACCCTTTTGCCACAACCTACTGAGAGTCAACATGATTGCCTGGAGGTGATGGATGAAGTGTTCTCAAGTAGACCAGACCTTCGTGATTTTCCTATCCAGAACCCTGATGTCCAGTATTATACGGACGGCAGTAGTTATGTGAAAGAAGGGATTCGCTATGCAGGATATGCAGTGACTACCATAGACAAGGTGATAGAAGCTCGGCCATTGTCAAAAGGAACATCGGCACAGAAGGCAGAATTAATTGCACTAACACGAGCGTTACAATTGGCAGAAGGTTTAAGAGTGAACATCTACACGGACTCCAAGTATGCGTTTTTAACCACTCATGCCCATGGAGCTTTGTATAAAGAAAGAGGACTATTGAATTCAGAGGGTAAAGAAATTAAGTACGCAGCTGAAATATTGCAACTACTGGAAGCCGTGTGGGAACCGAAAGAAGTTTGTATTATACATTGTCGGGCACATCTGAAAGGAGATGGTGACGTAACCAAAGGAAATCGGATGGCAGATAATGCAGCTAAGCGTGCCGCTGAATCAGGAAGACAGGAATATGTGGAACATATAGCTGCACTTATACCGACTCCACGGTCTCAATGGACTCCAGTTTATACAGCTCAAGAAGAAGAGTGGTTAAAGACAGAAGCTGGGAAATACCTGGAGAACAAATGGTATCAGTTAGAAGATGGAAGAATAGTCATTCCAGCATCACTAGCTGTAGAAATTGTCCAGAACTATCACAAAGCAGGAGAAGTTGTGCGATTCCTGTTGCGAGAAATAATACCCCGATATGGACTACCATGTTCTATAGGATCGGATAATGGTCCAGCCTTTGTTCACCAGTGCCTACAACAACTGACTCATATGCTTGGTATTAAGTGGAAGCTTCATACGGCATATAGACCTCAGAGTTCTGGGAAAGTGGAAAGGATGAACAGAACTATTAAGAACCAATTGGCAAAGATGTGTCAAGAAACTCAACATAAGTGGAATGCTCTTTTGCCTATAGCTCTGTTACGTATTCGTAGTACACCTACCAGAAGGATGGGTCTCTCACCTTTTGAAATCATGTATGGGCGTCCACCTCCCGTACTTGGTAACTTAAGGGGGGATTTGAGTCAGTTGGGAGAAGGAATTACCCGGCAGCAGGTTGTAGAGTTGGGTAAAACTATGGAGGAGGTACAGAAATGGGTACAAGATAGATTACCTGTGAATATTTATCCCCCTGTTCATAGCTATCATCCAGGAGATCAATTGTGGATTAAAGAGTGGAACAGTATACCGTTAGGGCCTAAGTGGTGGGGTCCTTATGTTGTTCTTTTGTCTACCCCTATAGCAATAAAGGTGGCTGAAGTGACTCCGTGGATTCATCACTCCAGGGTAAAACCAGCAGCAGTAGATTCTTGGCAAGCTACACCAGATCCAGAGAATCCCTGCAAGATCCGGTTAAAGCGCATGACTCAGTCGGAGTAACGAGGAGATATTGGGATTACAAGTGTGTTTAAAGAGATCAGTAAGTGAGTGTTTTGTCGGCCATAATAAAGCCAGACCACTCACCCACGTGACATAGCCAGGGTGTCTCGAAGGGACCTCTGTGAAGGGAAGAGAGGACCTGCAGAACTCCATTCCTTGCAGCCCTTACATCCTGGAAGCTGAGGTGCCATCGCACGGACGAAGACTGAGGATGAAGACGTCAAAAGAAGTGCTCTTGATAATGTGTATTTTTATGTTTTTTATTATTCAGGAAGGTAGAGGTACCGACACACCTAGCTGTGAGGTTTGCATTAAGACTACTATAACAGGTAATCAATTTTCCCAGACCCTAATATGGCATTCACAATATGAATGTAAAGGATATGTATCAAGGTGTAGATACTTAGGTATAGAGTATAGTGTATGCCATTTAGGAGTAGGCGAACCCAAGTGCTTCAATCCAGAGTATCAACCCCGTACAATTTGGTTGACCCTCCGGAATGGAGACTCACAGGGGACCCTAATAAATAAAACAGTATTAGAAACCGTACATTCTTCGGGTGTTCTGCTATTTGATGCATGTAAGGCGATATCAAGTGGTAGAAAACCGTGGAATGTATGCGGGGATCTTAAGTGGGAGAGAACGTATGGGTCTAACGATAAGTATATTTGTCCCAGTAGTAAAAATAAGTACGTAAGTCCAAAATGCCCAGATAGGGATTATAATTATTGCCCACATTGGTCTTGTGTGGGGTGAGCAACTTGGGGACAGACAGTAGATAAGGATATGATTGTTACTAAGTTGCCTACCAAACCGTATTGTAAGTCTATGGAGTGTAACCCAGTCCATATACTTATTAATAATCCTGAACAGTTTATAGATAGGTTCGGAAACTTATTTGGGTTCCAGATATATGGGACGGGTTTGGATCCTGGGACAATATTATTTATAGGGATAGAGACCGATACCGTAGCATCCCAAACTCATCAGGTTTTCCATTTTTTTTATGAAGAGATGAGTGTAGAAAATAAGATCCCCCATAATGCTAAGAACCTGTTTATTGATCTAGCCGAGAGTATTGCTGGTAGTCTTAATGTGACCAACTGCTATGTGTGTGGAGGTACTAATATGGGAGACCAATGGCCCTGGGAAGCAAAGGAGGTAATGTATTCTGGTTCTGAGACAATTGAACAGATAACATCTTCTCAAGCCGATTATCAAATGAGTGTTAGAGGTAAATCTGAGTGGTGATTAAAGACCTCCATTATAGGTTATGTTTGCATAGCAAGAAAAGGAATAATGTTTAACACATCTGTAGGAGAACTAACTTGTCTAGGGCAAAAAGCTTATGATGATACTACAAAGAATACAACCTGGTGGTCGGCTTCAAATGTCTCAGAACCACCTAACCCGTTTGCAAGTTATGCCAATTTAAAGGACGTGTGGTTTGATCTATCACATCTAGTTGGAAAGCCCCAGCAAATTTGTACTGGATCTGTGGTAAGAAGGCCTATTCGGAGTTACCACAGGACTGGGAAGGGGCATGTGTGTTAGGTATGCTCAAACCATCCTTCTTCTTGTTGCCTATTGAAACAGGAGAGACTTTGGGAGTTAAAGTATATGATGTGAATCATAGGAAGAAAAGGGGACCCCTAGAGATAGGTACCTGGGAAGATAATGAATGGCCTCCCCAGCGTATCATAGATTATTATGAGCCAGCCACTTGGGCAGAAGATGGTACTTTCGGATATAGAACCCCAATATATATGCTCAACCGCATTATAAGGTTACAGGCAGTGGTTGAGATAATTACCAATGATACATCACAAGCGCTCAATCTCCTAGTGAAACATAATACTAGGATGAGGACAGCCGTTTACCAAAATAGATTAGTCTTGGATTACCTATTGGCAGTAGAGGGAGGTGTATGTGGGAAGTTTAACCTGAGCAATTGCTGTCTTCAAATAGATGATGAAGGGCAAGCAATAGCTGAGCTTACTAGCCATATGGTTAAACTAGCGCATGTGCCTACCCAGGTATGGAAAGGGTATAATCCAAGTAGTTGGTTTGGTAATTGGTATGAGCAGTTTGGAGGACTTAAGGCATTGGTAGGTGGAGTCATGCTAATTTTGATGCTGTGCCTTCTCCTACCATGTCTGATTCCTTTGGTAGTTAGGTCTGTGCAGAGCATTATAGAGAATATAGCAGAGAGAAAGGCTGCTGCACAGATAATGGCTATATATAGGTATTAGGCTCTAAATCAGGGAAAACTAGTACAGGAAGAGGAATGTTGAGGGATTCATATCGTTAGGGAGTCGCAAAGTCTGGTCTGGTTCATAGCAACCTGAGGTGTAAGCAAACTATGGTTAAGTGATGCATCTGGAATTGTGAAATATCAGAAGCATCAAAGGGGGGAATGTGGTGGAATCTCAGTAAAAATAAATTTACTAGGACAAGATTGCCACGTGGTATGTGCACTTGCATATGTTGATGTACCAGTTAAGTCAGTTACACGTAGCTAAGATACAATCAGTAGTGTAAGGAGCATAAGTAGGAATACAGGATATACGAGTATTTCCCCTCCTCCATTGTGCTGGGCAAGCCATGTGGTCAAACAGGATTTTAGTCTCTATTCGGTTGATTAGATAAGAGTATGTGTAGGTTGAACTGATTATGGGAGGAGCTACATGCCTATATAAGGGACCTACACTGTATGATCAGGACTCAGACTTTGCTGTTTTTTTGGTGACATTAGTCCCTCTGAGTCCCGATTGGTGAACCGAATAAAGAATCTCTTCCTTCCTGAAGAAACCTGTGTCCATCTCTCTGTGCTTGGCTTCCGTCAGTTTCTCCGGTATCAAAAGCATTGAGAAAACATAGGAAAGCATTACCGCGCGCGGCTGTTGCCGTGCATGCGCATTCAGCCGATGACGGCCAAAGGAGGAGGAGAGTCTCCAGCGCCGAGGGAGCCCAGCGCTGGAGAAAGGTAAGTGTTTAACCCCCTTCCTCTCCCTTCAGCCCGGCGGGAGGGGGGCCAATAGGGGTGGGGGCACCCTCAAGGCGCTATAGTGGTCCTTTAATTTTGAGAACCCCCCCAATTTCCTAAGAATAGAGCCAAGTGATTAGGACTACATAATAAACCAATTTATGGGAAAGGCCATGACCTTGTTGGAGATTAATTATACCTATTGTTTCCTATTTTAAGTAGTTCTCTGAAACATTCAGCAGGGTTTTTAATTTACTTTTTAAATGTGGTAGTTGGCTAGCAAATGCTGGCCACTTGCCACATAATTAACAGGCATTGACAAGGGGTTTAAACTGTTTGCCCACTAGCTGCTAGCAGCGGGCAAATAGTACTTAAAATTACCACTTGCAAAAAAGCATGTCAACAATAATTTATGAATGTGCATCCTGGTGGATCCAAATTTTGTTAATATTGGTGCTTTGTGAATCCTTCTAATCCCATAATTTGTATAGGATTCAGATGTAAAAGCACTGAAATTAATCTGGACATCATATGCATTTGGGCAATTGCTGCAGATTTGTTTTAGCGGTTTACATCTGGTAATTTCCACTTGATTTTTTCCATCCTGTGTTTAGTGAATAATCCTGGAAATGTTTCAACATTTTCTTCTATGTTTGAAAATTTCAGTATTTGCATATTATGTATTAATTCCCTGACTCATTTTAGATCAGAGACAGTGAGTGCAACTATGCAGCATTTGAAGCTCAAGAACATATTGGTAATTGATTTCAGATACATATGAACAGGCTTATGCAAACAAAAGGCCTGATTTGAGATTAAATGAAAAAATAGAGTCAATGATTAAAGGAGAATTATCTTCCAGAATGAGTTTGTTCAAACTCAATAAAGGCCTTTCACTGTTCTGCCAGAGTTTTTTTTTTTTTTTTTTTTTATCCATGGAGCAAGAAAATACATTATAAAATGAGATCTGCATATTTTTAGCCAAATAAAAACATTAATTTATTCTAATTTCAGAAGATTTAATTTCAGATAGCCATACAGCATTTCCATTTGTATTTTTACTACATTGCTACAATCAGGTGGAGGGGGGGGGGGGGGGGTAAAGGTAGGAACTTCAAAAGTTTCTTTCTGAGTAGGTTTTACCTGAGAAGGCTTTGCTTAAACACTGTATCTTTGGTGGTGCAGCAGAAGTGCACAGGCGAGAAGGCCCTGGGGAGGTAGCGCAGCTAAGTGGACAAGGGCACATGTAGGAGTGTGGGGATAGATGCGTGGGAGTGGTTTGGGAAAAGTGTGTGGGTGGTGTTATGTTCTATGTGAGTTAGTGGGGGGGTGGTCTTACCTCAGTGCCACTTGGGATTCAGACCAGCAAACAGCTTCCTGTCCTCCTGCTCCTGTTTGCCTGGGCCTGTAGTTTTCCACAGCTTGAGGGATGGATATTGAGGCGATCCTGGCATCCCTCAGGGCTGCTGCAGCGCTATATGGTGGCCAGCTACTAAGGGAGTGTTACCGAGTAAACTAGCAGAAACCAAACACAGAGAAATGGATGCAGGATTTCAGGAAATAAGAGGCCTTTATTTACATACCGATCGGGTCTCAGATGAACTCCTGTTCCAAAAATATCTGAGAGACCAACACATGGTGTACATTCCTTATATAGCAATATAGCTCCTCCCATCAATAGCTACACCCACATATACCCTTAACCAATCATGAGCAGAATATAGACTTGTACATCTGGTCAGACCATGGCTCATCCAAGACAAAGGAAATAAGTGCAATTTCAGTCCCTGCATTCCTGCACATGCGCAGTATACTGATGACTCATCCAACTGTTTGTAACCAGATACTAATTAGCCTATGCCATGAGGAGATTTCAGGCTACTAAAAGTTTAACCATGCTGGAATCCCATCACATCCCCCCTTTGATGCCTCTGATACAAATTATTCCAGATGCATCACCAATCACAGGTTACCAATACCTCTCAAGTAGCCATTGAACCAGAGTAGACCTCGTAAGCATCTTAGCAAACACTCCTTCAACATTCCTCATCCTGAAAATTTTCTCTTTGAGCTAGGGAATCATATGTATAGACAGCCATTACATGAGCCGCTGTCTTTCTTTCTATAGTACTCTCTATAATACTACGTAAGGACCTCACCACTAATGGAATTAAACAGGGCAGGAAAAGACATAAGAATATGATAAACACTACTCCTCCTACTAGTGCCTTAATTCCTCCAAGCTGCTCATACCAGCTTCCAAACCAACTATTAGGATTATACCCATTCCAGACCTGAGTCGGTACATGCGCAAGTTTAACCATGTGACTAGTAAGTTCAGCCACTGCCCGACCTTCATCATCTATGTGCAAACAACAGTTGCTAAGGTTAAACTTACCGCATACACCTCCTTCCACTGCTAATAGGTAATCTAAAGCTAATCTATTTTGATAGATGGCTGATCTCATCCTGGTATTTTGCTTAGCTAGAAGATTAAGCGCTTGAGCTGTCTCATTAGTAATAATCTCAACCACCGCCTGTAGTCTAATAATGCGGTTGAGCATATATATCGGAGTTCTATATCCATAAGTGCCATCTTCTGCCCAAGTAGCAGGTCCATAATAATTAATAATATGTTGAGGAGGCCACTCATCATCTTCCCAATTACCTATGTTCAAGGATGCTCTCTTCCTTCCATGATTTATATTGTAAACCTTAACTCCCAAGATCTCTCCTGTCTCAATTGGCAACAAAAAGAAGGATGGTTTGATCATACCTAATCCACATGCCCCTTCCCAATCTTGTGGCAACTCCGAATATGCTTTCTTACCACAGATCCAGTATAAATTTGCTGGGGCTTTCCAACTAGATGTAGCAGATAAGTCAAACCATACCTCCTTTAAATGAGTGTAATTGGCAAACGGATTAGCAGGCTCTGAGACATTTGAAGCTGACCACCAAGTAGTATTTTTAGTATTAGCATTATAAGCTTTTTGTCCCAAGCAAGTTAGCTCACCTACAGACGTGTTATACATTGTCCCTTTCCTGGCTATACAAACATGACCTATAATGGAGGTTTTTAACCGCCATTCCGATTTACTTCTAGTACTTACTTGATGATCAGACTGCAAAGGTATCTATTTTTCATATGTCTCAGAGCCAGGGTATCATATTTCCTTTGCCTCCCATGGCCACTGGTCTCCCATATTTGTACCTCCACACACATAGCAATTAGTTACATTAAGACTACCCACAATACTTTCGGCCAAATCAATAAATAGGTTCTTAACATTATGGGGAATTTTATCCTCAACACTCATCTCCTCATAAAAGGAATGAAAAACTTGAGGAGTTTGAGTTGCCACTGTCTCAGTTTCAAGACCTACATATATTATTGTTCCTGGATCTACTCCTGTGCCATATATTTGGAACTCAAAAATATTTCCAAATTTGTCAATAAAATGCTGGGGATTAGAGATGGTCATATGGACCGGATTGCATTACATAGATTTACAATATGGTGTGGTAGGCAACCTTTGGATAATCATATCTTGATCCACTGTTTTTCCCCATGTTGCCAAGACCAATAGGGACAAAAATTCTAATCTCTATTTGGGCAATCAGGATCAGTAGATCTTTTACTGGGACACAAATATTTATCATTAAACCCATAAGTTTGTTCCCATTTAAGATTACCACATACATTCCAAGGTTTTCTACTACCAGAAATCGCCTTACATGCATCAAATAGCAGAACACCCGTAGAATGTATGGTATTTATCACAGTCCTATTTATCAAAGTTCCCTGGGAATTACTATTTCTAATAACCAACCAAATTGTACGGGGTTGGAATTGGGGATCGAAACATTTAGACTCTCCTGATATTAACTTGCACACACTATAATCAATATCCAAATATCTACATTTAGATACAGATCCCTTACATTCATACTGTGAGTGCCAGATGAGAATTTGGGATATTTGGTTACCTGTTTTAGTAGTCTTAATGCAACTATCGCAATTCGGTATGTCTGTACTCTTACCTTCCTGAAAAATTACACAAATACTTAAACACACAATATAACACATCATTTCATAATTCCTCATTTTTCTTCGACCGTGCGATGGCACCTCAGCTTCCCGAACGTGAGGGCTGCAAGGATGTTGTTCTTCTGATCCTCACTTTCCTTCACAGAGATCCCTTCAAGACACTCTGGCTATGAAACGTAGGCAGGTGGTTAGGCTTTATTATGGCCGTCAAAACACCTACTTGCTGATCTCTATAATTACTCTAGATGTTGCAATATCTCCTCGTCACTCCGACTGAGTTGCACGCTTCAACCGGATCTTGCAAGGATTCTCAGGATCTGGGATAGCTTGCCAAGAGTTTGATGCTGATTTAACCCTAGAATGATGAATCCACGGAGTCACCTCTGCCACCTTTACAGCTGTTGGGGTAGATAAAAGAACAACATAAGGACCCCTCCACTTTGGACCTAATGGAACAATATTCCATTCTTTTATCCACACTTGATCTCCTGGTTGATAGGAATGAACAGGTGGATATATGTTCACAGGTGACCTATTTTGCACCCATTTCTGCACCTCCTCCATAGTTTTACCCAACTCTACAACCTGCTGCCGAGTAATTCCTTCACCTAACTGATTTAAGTCCCCCCTTAGATTACTTAGTATGGGAGGTGGACGCCCATACATAATTTCAAAGGGAGACAGACCCATTCTTCTGGTAGGCGTACTACGTATCCGCAACAGAGCTATTGGCAAAAGGACATTCCACTTGAGCTGCGTTTCCTGACACATTTTAGCCAATTGGTTTTTTTTTGTTCTGTTCATCCTTTCCACCTTTCCAGAACTCTGAGGTCTATAGGCTGTATGAAGTTTCCACTTGATACCAAGCACATGAGTTAGTTGTTGCAAGCACTGATGAATAAAGGCTGGACCATTGTCTGATCCGATAGAACACGGGTATAACGTCTCGCTACAGAAAACGTACAACTTCTCCTGCCTTTTCTGTACGAGTTGGGCAAGCTTCTACCCAGCCTGAGTAGGTACACACAGCTACCAACAAATAACGATATCCCCCAGATTTAGGCATCACAGTGTAATCTATTTGCAGATCTGACATTGGGAGTCCTCCCATATATTGAACTCCAGGGGGTTTGACAGGGCCTTGTCTTGCATTATTTTGAGCACACAAAACACATCTCCGAACTATGGCTTGAATCAAACTAGATAACCTTGGTATATAGAAATGTTTCCTAAGATATTCTTCCATACTATCTCTTCCAGTATGTGTGCCATTATGGAAGTTTTGAACAATCTCTATAGCCAGAGATGTCGGAACAACTATTCTTCCATCTTCTAACTGATACCAATTATTCTCCAGGTATTTCCCAGCTTCAGTCTTCAACCACTCCATCTCTTGGGTTGTATATATTGGAGTCCATTGAGACAGAGCTGCCGGTACAAGGGCTGCAACATATCCCACATATTCCTCTTGCCCTGATTCAGCGACATGTTTTGCTGCATTGTCGGCCATGCGATTTCCTTTGATGACATCACTATCACCTCTCAGATGTGCCCTACAGTGTATAATACCGACTTCCTTCGGTTCCCATACCGCCTCTAACAGTTGGAGTATTTCAGCCGCATACTTGATCTCCTTTCCTTCCGAATTCAGCAATCCCCTTTCCTTATACAGTGCTCCATGGGCATGGGTGGTTAGAAAAGCATACTTTGAATCAGTGTAGATATTCACTCTCAGCCCTTCAGCTAATTGCAAAGCCCTGGTTAATGCAATCAGTTCCGCCTTCTGTGCTGATGTCCCTTTCAACAGTGGCCGTGCTTCTATCACCTTATCTTTAGTCGTTACCGCATATCCTGCATAACATACACCTTCCTTCACAAAGCTACTACCGTCAGTATAATACTGTATATCTGGATTCTGGATGGGAAAATCATGAAGATCAGGCCTGCTTGAAAACACTTCATCAATTATCTCCAAACAATCATGTCTGAGGCAAAAGGGTAGCTGGATTCAAATTGTTGACAGTTTCGAGGTGTACTCTTGGATTTTCACATAACATGGCCTGATATTTGGTCATTCGACTGTTGCTAAACCAATGATTTCCCTTATAATCCAAGAGGGTCTGTACTGCATGAGGTACTCTCACATAAAGTTCCTGACCCAAGGTGAGCTTGTCAGCCTCTGCTACCAGTAGGGCAGCAGCAGCCACTACTCGCAAACAAGGTGGAAGACCACTGCATCCAACTGCTTGGACAGGTAAGCTACAGGTCTTTGCCATAATCCCAAGTATTGAGTTAATACTCCCACAGCCATTCTTCTTTGCTCATGTACGTACAGATAGAAAGGACGTGTATGATCTGGTAGACCTAGGGCTGGTGCACTCATTAGTGCTTTCTTAACATCTTCAAATGCCTTCTGTTGTTCAGAGGTCCACAAAAAGGGGTCATGTTCTGTTCCTTTCACAGCTTCGTATAGAGGTTTCGCCAATATTGCATAATTAGGAATCCATATCCTGCAGAATCCTGCCGCTCCTAAGAATTCTCGCACTTGTCTTCTATTCTTAGGTATAGATATCCGACACACTGCTTCTTTTCTTTCAGGTCCCATCATTCTTTGGCCTTCGGATATATGGAATCCTAAATATTTAACACTTGGCTGGCACACTTGCGCTTTCTTCCTCGATACCTTGTATCCTGCTCTCCATAAAATGTGAAGCAAATCATAAGTGGCTTGTTGGCATATCTCTTTAGTAACAGCCGCTATCAAAAGATCATCCACATATTGAAGTAATACACATTCTCCTGGGATAGACTTGAAATCTTGCAAATCCTGGCTTAATGCAGATCCAAATAGGGTAGGTGAATTCTTGAACCCTTGAGGTAGTCTGGTCCAGGTCATCTGACGCTTTGAACCTGTAACAGCATCTTCCCATTGGAAAGCAAAGATATGTTGACTCTCAGCAGCAATTTGAAGACAAAAGAAAGCATCCTTAAGATCTAGCACTGTGAAGTAGGTTGCTCCACCTGGTATCAAAGCAAGCAGATTGTAAGGGTTGGGTACAACTGGGTGTATACTAACTACCGCATCATTAACTGCTTTCAAATCCTGTGCAGGACGATATTCGTCCGATCCTGGTTTTTGAACAGGTAATAATGGAGTGTTCCAGGAGGAAGTACAGAATTTTAGGATGCCATACCTTACGAACTTATCCAAGTAGGATTGTATGTTTTCCTTAGCCTTTTGGGGTATGTGATATTGACGTAGGCTCACAGGATAGGCCCCAAGCTTTAGTTCAATATGTATAGGTGGGATATTATGAGCAAGTCCTGGTGGATTATTCTCTGCCCATACTCCTGGCAAATAAGGATTCATCACTCTTAGGGTTAACACTTGTCACTATAGAATAGAAGCGCCATTCTTCTTCCCTTGGCACCGATATCGCCATTATGCCTGGTAATCCCTGAAACTTCAGAGACGTTGATCCATTAGGTAAAAAGGTTATCTGGGCTTGAAGCTTCGATAATAGGTCTCGTCCTAGAAGTTCAATCGGACACTCTGGCATATATAGGAACTGATGCTTCACCACATGGCCTCCCAGAATACAAGTGCGACTCTTAAGAACCGGTCTAGCTGCGCTTCTCCCAGTAGCTCCTATCACAGTTATAGTCTTCCCCGAAGGTGGAGCCACCATCTTAGTCACCACGGAATGTTCAGCACCTGTGTCGATCATGAAAGAACTTCTCTTTCCCCCTATTGCTACATCGACCATAGGCTCCGCTTGACCAAGGGGGATGGAGCCCGGTCGGTATCAATAGTCTTCCATGATAGTGTCAGCCAGACCCACAAAATCTCTATCCTCTCTTTCTCTAGGTCTCTGTGTGGGTGGATAGTATCTGTCTCCTTGAACACTTCCTCTACTATTCCCACCATTCCCTCTAAAACTTCCTCTTCCTCTATAACTACCACTATAACCTCCTCGTACCCTTCTCTCTCCTTGTCTATCACCTTCATACTGCTCTCTCTGTGGACACTCACTCTTCCAATGTCCCTCCTTTCTACAATACGCACATTGATTCCTACTTAAAGGTCCCTTGCTCAGCCTATTCTCGTCTCCTCTATTCACTTCCCTTCCCTGTCTTTCTACACTTGAGATAGCTACCGCTAGCATATCTGCATTTTTCCTCATCTTACGTTCTTCCTCCCGCTTTACCTCCGTCTCCCTATTCATATATACTTTATTTGCGATTTCCATTAACTGTGATATGGACATCCCTACAAATCCCTCTATTTTCTGTAATTTCCTTTTAATATCACCTTGGGCCTGGCTGACAAATGCTGAATTATTAATCCTGGCATTCTCAGGAGCCTCTGGATTAAGAGGAGTATACAATCTATATGACTCCAATAATCTCTCATAAAAGGCACTAGGTGACTCATCAACCTTTTGCAACACCTCAGCCGTCTTTGACATATTAATTGCCTTCTTCCCTCCTGCCTTCATGCCAGCAGTTATGGCTTCCCTATAAGCTCTTAGTTGGGGCATGTCAGCACCATTCACATTCCAATTTGGATCGACATTTGGATAATGGGCTGCAGCCCACGCAACTGGATTGGCCTGATTTTGAGTACGGGCTGTTTTCTCAAGCGCTTTAATAGCCGCTTGATTAATCCGGGTCCTTTCCTCACAATTAAATAAAGTTAATAATAATTGCTGGCGATCGGCCCAGGTGGGATTATGTGTCTGGATAATTGAAGTAACCAAATCTGTCATGACTTGAGGTTTGTCAGTATATGAGGAGTTATGAGTCTTCCAGTTAAATAAATCAGTCGTAGTGAAGGGGACATATACAAACACTGGATCTGCCCGTTGTATTTGGCCATTCTCATCCACGTGTGTTGGGCCTGGTGTAAGTCAGAGGGGCATTTGGTAATGCCGGGGCTGGAGGGCACCAGTCATTTGTCGGGTTACTATGGGACTACGATACGATGGTTTCATAATGAGTTCCGGTCTAGGAGTAGTAAGGCAAGGGGAGTGAGGCGGATTAATTTTACTGGGTGGAAGTTCAGTCAACAGGATATTACAGGCCGGACTGGGAGGAGCCTGACCAGGAACCAGAAGTGACGTCAGTTCCGGATATATGGAACTAGTGGGGGCCGGTACCGGAAGGGGAGGGCTCAGAGTCAGTGGGCTAGACTCTGAACAAGATGCATGAGTGGGCAGGGACAATGGGAAAGGGGGAGTGGCATCACCAGTAGCACCACCTCTAACCTTAGAGGAAGTGTAAGGCGGTGGGGAGGGAAGTTCAGTCTCAGAGGGAGAATCTAAAATGGGCGGAGTTGCGGCCCTGATGGAGAGGCGAGTCCTGGCCACCATGAGGCGACATTGCTCCTCATGGCATACCTTAACCCATTTAGGCAATTCTTCTACAATCTGTTTCCAACAATCAATATAAGGAAACTGATTGTAAAATTCAGGCCTACTAGATACAGCCGCGTGCACACGTTGTACCAAAATGAGATCAAGGCTACCACATGGTGGCCATGCGGTCACCAGGATAGGCCACTCTCTACTACATAAGGTAGTCAAACGTTTTGAGGACAATTTTACCCCAAAATCACAAGCCTTATATCCCTTAGTAAAGTTCTTCAGCATGCATGATAAGGGATCAACAATCTTTGAGTCAGACGCACCCATACTGACAACGGAGCGTCTAATACAAAGATACACAAAACTCCAAACACACTTCCAACAGTCACACTCGTTTCCCTGGCAACAGTACCACGTGGCAAAGTTGCTAAGCCAAACGTACACACACGATAACACGCAGAGAATTCTCGTACATACAGTGATATCACAGCGTCCCACTCATAATGATCTACCAAACACTAGCTACTTACACCTCTATAACTATAAATCAATTCTACAATTATCTGTACTATAAATCAACTTTTAACTAACCGACTATATCACATTCTAGTAATCTCATCTTTACAGTCAGTGGTTATGGTACAATTAGTAAGTGTTATAGTACAGTTTTAAAGTCACAGATCAGTTAGCAACAGTTAAGGTATTATACATATAACATAAAACAACAATTGTTAGTAATTTTTACACAATGTCAGTGGTTATGGTACATGTCAGTAGTTATGGTACCGTGCGCTATTTTACAATTATACACACAATTTACACTCCCACTAGACTGCAGAGCTCTAGCTTTCTAGCAGGACATACAATTTAACCAATTCACCAACTACAGTATATTTAACAACATTTACAATAATCCCAACTACTCTAACTGGCCAGCACCTCAAGAGCTTTCAATCTATTTGTACACCAGAGATTCGATAAGTCTTCGCTGCCCAGACACCACATATAGCGAACTAGAGGGCAGAATTTACACCAGTACCCTTTTAGTCTACATACGCTATCAATAATCTAGTGGCTGGATTTACAACAGAGCACACTTAGTCAAGATAGGGTGAAATCTAGCAAACGATAATGTACAACAGAGTCTGCTTAGTTTCGCTGGCCTCCCCGCCTAGCAATCAAAATTTACACCTAGCATGCTAGTCAAGACAGGACACCGGTGTCGGACATGAGCTATTTACACCAAAACTCAGTCTAACAATACCACCTATATTAGGCGGGTTGACTACAAAGCGTCTAATGTCCAGATAAGTGTTGCGCCTTCACTTCTTCCTCCCAGAGGGGAGGGGCCAATTCCAATTCCAGAGGGGAGGGCCAATCTCTTGTGGGTCTACCGCTCTAACGGTATCAGTCTTACCTGTTATTTCCTGGCCTGGGTTCGCATTCAAACGACGGGGCACCCCGGTACTCACTGCGCAGAAGCCGATGATCTCCTGGACAAAAGGCCAGTGGCGCCGAGACGAAAGGAGGTCCACGCAGAGGTCCAGGGGTGCTGCCGTGGAGAATGTTGGTAAAAAGCTTTACCGTCTCAAATCTCTGCGCCAGCTTCCGTGCGATGAGAGTTTCCCGGCAATGCACCAATTATGTTACCGAGTAAACTAGCAGAAACCAAACACAGAGAAATGGATGCAGGATTTCAGGAAATAAGAAGCCTTTATTTACATACCGATCGGGTCTCAGATGAACTCCTGTTCCAAAAATATCTGAGACACCAACACATGGTGTACATTCCTTATATAGCAATATAGCTCCTTCCATCAATAGCTACACCCACATATACCCTTAACCAATCATGAGCAGAATATAGACTTGTACACCTGGTCAGACCACATGGCTCATCCAAGACAAAGGAAATAAGTGCAATTTCAGTACCTGCATTCCTGCACATGCTCAGTATACTGATGACTCATCCAACTGTTTGTAACCAGATACTAATTAGCCTATACCATGTGGAGATTTAAGGCTACTACAATTTTAACCATGCTGGAATCCCATCACAGGAGCAATTTGCACACATTACTGGAGGTATGGCTGCCGGTTTGGGCCCCCTCCCCCCCTCCCCCCCGTGGCCTACCTTCCCCTGGAGCACCCCCTGCTGCCTCCCCTGCGGCTCCTGCCCCTGGGGGCCACACTGGCACGGGCCGGCATTCCTGCCCGCCTGCCAGACTTTCCCAAGATAATACTCCTCTGGCCCGGTTGAGGAGTGGGAGCCCGGGCCCGAGGCAGCGCCAGGGCCATGTGTCTGGGGCTCCAGACACGCGGCCTGCAACCAGAGGCTGGGATTTGCGGCCTTTCACAGCCGCGCACGTGGCACGGCCTACTGCCACTAGGCCTGCTGCAGTCGCCCGGCCGGCTTCCTCTACACAATCGGCCCCGGCCACCAGCAGTGGATCGCGGGCCGGTGGTGGTGGGCAGCGAATAATGCTATCCGGGCGGTGGGTGGCCGCCCGGCAATGGTCCAGGTCACCCTGCGGCTGGCGGGAAGGTGGGGTGGTACATAGGCCCTCGCGGGCCGCGCGGGGTACTTCAACGGCAGTTGGGGGTCCCCTTGCCTGTTGGGAGCCTCCTCTCCCAGTGAGGAAGGCTCCCAGGGCTCTGTCTCTCCTGTACCTCCTCCTCCCCCTGTTTTTTCTGGCCGTTCTTCCAGGGGGCCTGGCTTACCCCTGGCAGGGCCCCCTGGTCCCTCTCCTCCTTTCTGGGCTCCTCTCCCTCCCCCTCTCTGGTGGGCTCCTCTCCCTCCCCTTCCACCTTTCTTCCCCCCCCTTCTTGTCTTCCCCTCTCAAGGTCCCTTCCCTCTCTGGGTCCCCTCTGTTCTCTCCCCCCCCCCCCTCTCCACCTTGCCTGGGTCCCTCCCCCCACTGCAGGTCACTTAACTCGACCATCTCCTCTGGGGCATGGGCTCACATCCTCTTCTCAGGACACTGCTGCAGTTTATGGATCCGTCCAGCAAGTGGCGCCTGGAACACAACCAATGTCTTCTGTGGATGCTGGAATCACTGTTTCTTTGCCTCAGCCTTCTGTGAGTGCAGTGCCGGGCTTGGATCGCCAGGCTGCATCCAGTGAGTACAATGTTCCCCCCCCCCTTTTAGCGCTTTAGTTCCCGGGCTGGGGGGTTCCTCTCAGGTCTTCGTTTTTTTTTAGATCAATGGGAGCGGAGGGTGGCGGTTAGTGGGGTCACTTCTATTAATGGTCAGCTTCAGTTGGTTTGGTCCCCAGCCCAGCTCCCTCCTACGGTTCAGTCTTCACCCCCTTCTGGGCCCCTGCCCGGGGCCGGTAGTGGTTCGGTGCAACTGGGTTCCCCTGTGCCTGCGGTGGCCAGTGTTGGTTCCGCCTCGGGCGACGCTGGTCTCGAGGCGGGGGTTTCGGACGTGGTGCTGCTTACATGTGCTGGGCTGGCCATCTGGGCTTGCACTTGAAGCAGGAGACGAGGGAAAAGATTTGGAAAGGGGAATTTGTAGAAATATTTTCCCTCCTGCCATTGGAGGAAGCTCCTCCCGTGGCAGACAAGGACAGTAAGGAAAAGAATAGGGAAAAGTACCGCTTTCGGAAAATTCCCAAAACCTTTGGGAATTGGATTCAGGTGTTCTCTATTTTGGCCAGCGTGGTGGGGGAGAAGTCTCCCCAGAAGTGTCCTGTTATCAGGACACGATCTGGAACACTTGTCGCACCTATGGGGGTCTGGGTTGGTGGAGGTACGACGAGCAGTTTCGACAGCGGCTGGCGGTGCGTCCCTCGCTGTCATTGGATCAGATGGATATTGGCCTCATGAACTGTCCAGCCCCCAGCAGGGCGCGTTTTTGTCCTTTCTTGGGGGGGGCAGTGGGGGCACATCCTCCTCCCCATTGGCCCCTGGTCAGAGGCCAGGCTGTTGTTGGAAATGTAACGACAGCCACTGTAAGTGGGGGTCCTCGTGCCGGTTTAAACACGAGTGGTCCAGATGCGGGGGGGGGGGGCATCCTGCCTCCCTCTGTTTCAAGCGGGGCAAAACGGATGAGAAAGGGGACATGGGGGCCAAGGGCGACGACCCCGGTACTCGTAAACGCAATGCGCCCATGGCTCGACCTTTATAGGAATCGGGCTGCGGCGCAGATCATGGTGGACGGGTTTGAGCAGGGTTTTTGGATCCCCTTCTCTGAGCGCCCTCCGCTGCTCTCCATACGGAACCTCAAGTCAGTGCGGGAATTTCCTCAGGTGGTACGGGAAAAGCTGGATAAGGAGCCGGATGGCCGGCCCGTTCTCCACCCCACCCATGCCTAATTTGCGGTTTTCTCCTTTGGGTGTGGTACCTAAGAAGGAACCCGGGAAATATCACTTGATTCACCATTTGTCGTACCCGCAAGGGGGTTCGGTGAATGATGACATCTCGGCTGAGCTTTGCAGGGTTTCTACGCATTCTTTGATGCGGCGGTTTGCATGGTGCGGGCCTGGGGAGATTGCTAGCTAAGGCGGATGTTGAATCTGCTTTCCGGCTGCTCCCGGTGCATCCGGAGTGCCTCCATCTCCTGGGGACAGTTTTTTGTGGACATGGGCCTCCCTATGGGTTGCTCTCTGTCATGTTTTTATTTTGAGTGCTTTAGCACTTTTCTGGAATGGGTGGTGCGGAGGGAAGCAGGGGTCGCTTCCCTCCTTCACTACCTGGATGATTTCCTGTGTGAAGGGCCGGCAGAGTCACACGTCTGTGACCTCCTGCTGTGGGTTCTCTGGGAGGTGTTTCAGCGATTCTGCGTTCCGTTGGCTCATGACAAGACGGTGGGTCCAGTCACGTGCCTTAGTTTTCTGGGCATCGAAATCGATTCGGTGGCCGGGGAATGTCGGTTGCTCCAAGACAAGCCTCATATAATGGCAGGCCCCGGAGGTTTCTAATGCGGACCTCCCCTTGTTTACAGATGCGGCTGGCTCGGCCGGTTTTGGGGTTATTCTGGGCTCAAAATATTGCGCTGACTCATGGCCGGAGGCCTGGCATACGGCAGGGCTCACTCGGAACTTGGCTTTTCGGAAGCTCTTCCTATTCTGGTGGCTTTGGAGGTGTGAGGTTCCATGCTTGAGGACAGATGATGGTTTTCCATTACGACAATCTGGGGGTGGTGCAGGCTATTAACCGACTGACTGCTTCTTCACCCCCCCGTGGTACGCTTGGTTCTGCGCTATTTGACTAATTGTAGGGCTTTACACATCCCGAGTGATCGCAATGTGAGTGCACTCTCTCGTTCACAGTGGGACGTGTTTCGGGCAGTGGCTCCGCAAGCCAAATTGGAGGGTGTCCCCTGCCCGTCAGAGATGTGGTCATTGGGTCTGACAGACTAATGGAGTTGGTCCGTGGGTCGGTCTCTGCGGCCACATAGGACCGCTATAATAAGGTTTGGAGGGAATGGGATGGGTGGGAGCTGTCCCATGGGGGTTTCCGGGACTCGACCACTCGCCTGCAGCGGCTGGTTCTTCTCCTGGGGGACTGGGAGGCTGCGGGTTGTCCCCCTCTGACATTTTTTGCGCGCTTGGCAGGGCTCAGCTTCCTGTTTAAGTTACGGGGTTACTGGGGTTGGGAAGACACTACCAACGCGTTTATAGTTCACCAGGCACTAAAAGGTTTGAAGCAGGGTAGGGTGTCTTCACAAGACTCGAGGCGTCCTGTCTCGGGCGCTCTCCAAACTAATCTGTGTGAGGCGTTGCACACGGTTTGCCATTCGGAATTTGAGGTTCGGCTCTTTCGCTTGGCTTTTTCCCTAGCATTCTTTGGTGCCATGCGGATTGGGGAGCTGGTGTGCCGCAGTCGGCAGCAGGTGGATTGGGTACTGATTGGGGACGTTGCTGATCGGATCTCATTCAGGATCCATTGCTCTAAGACTGATGTCTTGGGGAGGGGTAAATGGGTCCGATTGGGGGCCGTGCCAGGTTCCAGCATTTGTCAGGTTTGGTCCTTTGGGGAGTATTGTGCCTTGCACCCTTCTCCCGCGCTGCCCCTCCTGGTGCATGTGGATAGTAGTTTCCTTTCCCATTTCCAGTTTATCAGAGTGTTTTGTTTGGGGCTGGAAGCTATGGGAATAGATGGCAGGGAGTTCGGGGAGCATTTAATCCGTATTGGGGCAGCTACCGAGGCCTCTAGACTTGGCATGCCAGAGCAGGTGTTCAGAGAATTGGGAGGTGGGAATCAAGACGTTTCCTATGTTCGCCTGGCTGGTTTACTGACGTAATCTCTTTCCGCAGATTCGGTTCCCCCCTGGATTTGGATCATCGGACACTCATATGTTTACTGGGCTGGGCAGCGTGCGGCGGTTCGACCGGGAGGTGGTTGGGTTTCACGCCTTCCGAAGCGGAGGTTCGATAGCTCGGTACGAGGGGTATGAGGTGGGTTCAGCTCCTCCCTGAGGTGGTGCATCTGTCCCATCTACTGGGGGTGCCGAGTGTCCAGGTGATCCACCTGGGGGGGGGGAATGATCTGGTTCGGTGCCCATTTGGGATTTGATTTCGGCGGTGAAGCGGGACTTAGCCCGCATTTTAGTTTTGTTCCCCAACGTGTGTTCTGGTCCGAGGTCACTGCCTGTAACTATGGCGGGGCGCCCGGAGCCAGAGTGCCATAGAGCGTTGCCGCCACAAGTTGAACAAGCGGGTTTCCCAGTTTGTTTTGGGGGTTCGGGGGATCCTGGTCCGCCATAGGGTTTTTGAACGAGAGGCGGACATTTTTTTTCAGGGGGATGGTGTACACCTAACGGATGTCAGGCTCGACCTTTTTAATCTAGCCCTACAGGAAGCAGTGGAACAGGCCAAGGGTGGTTTTAGTGGGGTTCCCCGCTGATTTTAAGGGTAAAACAGCGGGTCTTGTGGCGGGGGTATGTCCTTGCCAATTAAGTTTGAGGTGTTATGTTTAAGGATGGAGTGAGTTCAATAAGTTTTCAGGTCTCAACCTCCCCTGCTTCAAAGGGTTAACATTAGGTTACCTGGGGTGTCGTGCCCATCGAGTGTGGATAAGGTCGGCTGATGGCGAGCACTGGAAGGATATGATTGATGACGAGGAGGGAGGTGAGAGGAAGTGGTAATTAGGAACAATGTATGTTTATTGGCAAGGACGGTTGGGTCACTGTATAACACTATGTGTTGAGTTATATATGTATATATGTTCATTTATGCTTATTTATGTCTAACGTTTTTTGGTTACAGAAAAGAAGCGAATTAATAAATAAAGTTATGGATGTGTTATTCAATAATTTATTTTATGTTATAATAAATGCTGTGGCTTGTTGTCTGTCGTTATTGTGGGGGGTTTGATGGGGTTAGTTTATGTATTATGCTGCATCGAAATTCCCCACTACGTACATACAAGTAGAATAGCTCTTTCCCCTTCTCACCCAGCAAAGGAATTGCAGGAGAGCACACGGAGATGACATCAGCATTTTATCTCTGCATGAATTCCCGCTGCCTGCAGTTACTGCTGTAGCCCCACAATGCTAGGCAAGAAATAAGGTGTGCTTAGGAGGCTCATTAGAAGAAAGATACAGACAGGCCCGGGCCCCCACCACTCCCCACTCCATGACATGCAGTCATGGCATCAACCCCAACGCAGAACTAAAGTAGAAAAAAAGTGGCAGAACTAAAGTAGAAAAAGCCCTGGTGCAAGAATGTTATTGGGCCCCCTAATTGCAAAGTTGGACAAAAGGTAGAACCCTATCGGTCATGCAACTCCAACATTGCTTTGACAGTTGAGGCTCTACCAATTCCCCATGTTTGCAGGGTTGTATTTAGCCATGTTTGTGTGTTTGAAAATAATCATGTGTTTGTATGGAGGATGTTTGTATGTGGTGTTGAAGTTTAAATGCAAATGTGCATTTATGTGTAGTGTTGGTTTTTGAATGTAGGGGTTTGTTTATATATAACTTTGGTGTTTAACACAGAGGTGTGTTTGTATGTAGTGTTGACGTTTCAATGCAGGAGTGTGGTTGTATGTAGTGTTGAAGTTTGAATGGAGGTGTGTATTTGTATTTAATGTTGGTGCTCAGATGCACAGGTGCACACACTGACACATGCAGATACACACATTGACTACATACAGGTAAACACACAGATACACACACACTGACAACATAGAGGTACACAGACACATACATTGACAGACATACTGACACACAGGCACATACACTGGTAGACGTACTGACACACACTGACAGATATACTGATACACACAGGCACATATACAGACACACTGACACACACTGATAGACATACTGACACTCATAGGTACATACATTGACAGACAAATAGACACAAATACACAGGCACATACACTGACAAACATACTGACACACAGACGCATACACTGATAGACATACTGAGACAAACACACACACACACACACACACACGGATCATGAGCCATTCCAAGGCACATACACTGATAGACATACTGACACACACGTTCACTGACAGAAATACTGACACACACAGATAAATACACTGTCAGACGTACTGATATACACAGCCATACTGACACACACAAACACACACACAGACATACTGACACACAAACAGACATACTGACACACAGACACTAACACATACTAACACACACACACACACTCACTAACACACGTGTAAAATTTGCCCTTTTAAACACACCCTCCAGTTTCCTGCCTTTTCCTGAAGGGGGGCTTTCCAGGGGTCCAGTGTGGTGCATGAGGCTGATGGGAGTGAGGTGCCTTCATCCTCACTGCCGCCTCCTGCACGACTCCTCTTGCCCCGTACCGCGCAACTCCTATGCTGCCAAAAGCAATGGGCCTGGTCGCGCTGTTTAAGGGCCACACTTACCAAGCCTCTGTCTGTCTCTTTTGCCCCTTCCCCAGTAAGCCTGTGTCTTTTTGCACCACCCAGCCAGTATGTATCTTTCTCTCCCCAGTCCCTTTTGTTTGTCTCCTTCTTCCCTTCCCAGCCCCTCTGTGTCTTTTTGTACCCCTCAGCCCCGATGTTTGCCTCTTTCTCTCCCCAGCCTCTTTTGTGTGCTCTTTGGCAGACGGCTGCAATTTTGTCTCCTGAACACCAACATCTGTACTTGGCCGCAAACTCCATGGACTATAATCGACCACTTCACCCTTACTTCCCCGGTTCTCTTTTGCACTGCGTATTCTCCCCTTTCCCGACCAGGCAGGAGAGTGCTAAATGGAAGGAATGTACCCTAGACTATGGCGAACAATTGCTCCCGGAGAGCCAATGGACCAGCCGCAATGACAATTCAATTGGAACTATTTTGGGCTTCACCCACATGTGTAGTGGGTCATAACTTTACCCGGGTGGCGATTTGGCTACTCTGCATAGATCTGAGAGCTATTTGGAGAACTTGGGCGCTCAGATCAGGAGATATAATATATGTGGGGACTCCTGCCTGTTTTCAGTATTGTGACGAAAGCAACTTTGCCACTGGGTTTTGGAGGGGCCTGTTTGCCAGTTTCTTACCCTGGGGCTATGGGCCCTGTGATAACCCAGGTTCAAAAGTACTGTTTCTGCCCCTTGGACTTTTAACTGGAACAGATTGAAACATGTGGCGGCGCCATCTTAAATTGTCCGGAAGTGTTTTGTCGTCGAGTGTATGGAATTGTTTGGGGCATGGGACCATGTGCATGGTGGGGCAAAAATAAGACTTCCAAGAAATTCCTGAACCCCTGAACCGATCTGGGTGATTTTTGGATATGTTGTTCACCCAGATCGGGGCTATCAGGGGATGTGACTTTTGTGGGGATGTTGTATTTTTGGGTACTTTTTGGACTTTGTAAATATGTATGTTTTTTCTGTTTAGAGTTAATTGAGTTAGCCCATTGTCTTTGTTAATTGTATCACAAGCAGAGGGGAGGGTTTGTGTACATTATCTGGGAGTGTCTAACTGTACAATACTGTTTTGATTGGTTTTGTGACTTTGTGTTCTGTGCTCCACAAGGTCCACATGGGTGGTAATCTTGTGGAGAAAACTGTATAAAAGAAAATAAACTCTCAGATCTGCTGAGTTCCTGTTTTACCCTCAACATAGAGCCTCGTCTCATGTGTGGGGGAAAGGCTGCATCTACGCTGGGGGATTGCTATACTCTGTATACTCCCCTGGGCTATAATCACTAAGCTCTTTTAAGAGCCTGTTCCTGCTACTCTCTCTTGGAGGAGAGATTTACCCACTGGAACCTGGAGCCTTGTCATTGGTCCAGGGTGGGTAGAGGACGGCAAGTTCCCAGCCAAGCTGTGGCGGTTCGTGGGATCTGCAGTGCTTATGGTGTCTGGTGCGGTGCTGATGGTCCTTGGTAAGCACTAGGAGCATCGATTGACGGAGGATCTGTTACAAGTATGTTTTGGGGTGTTTTATATGTTGTACCTCATGTTACATAGTTACATAGCTGAAAAGAGACTTGCGTCCATCAAGTTCATCCTTCCTCACATATGTTTTTGCTGTTGATCCAAAAGAAGGCAAAAAACCTAGTCTGAAGCACTTCCAATTTTGCAACAAACTAGGAAAAAATTCCTTCTTGACCCCAAAATAGCAGTCAGATGTCTCCTTGGATCAAGCAGCTATTACCCCACTAATTAGAAATTCTATCCCTGTATGTTATGTTTTTGCAAGTATTTATCCAATTGCAGTTTAAACATCTGTATGGACTCTGATAAAACCACCTCTTCGGGCAGAGAATTCCATATCCTTATTGCTCTTACTGTAAAAAAAAAAAAAAAAAAAAACCTTTCTTGCCTTAGATGAAATCCCTTTTTTTTTTTTTTTATTACAAATAATAATCTGGGTAGAATTTTTCAAAGACTGATATTAGAAGTTGCATTGAGAACTTAAACAAAGATACAAAGAGCATGTATTATTTTCTTCCAGCCTAAATGCGTGACCTTGTGTTCTATGTATAGCCCTGTTTATGAATAGATTTCCAGATAATGGTTTGTAGTGGCCCCGAATATATTTGTATAATGTTATCATATCCCCTGTCAGGCGCCATTTTCCAAACTAAAGAGATTTAAATGTTGTTAAGACACTCACAGCTTAAATGGATGAAACCGCCATTTAGCTGATATTCCCCCTTTCCAGAGACACAGGCTCTATACAGCAGACCGCCAAACTCCCGAACGGAGTGCAAGGGAATGCGGTAAATCCACGAACACAAAATCAGCCGAACTCCTTCCACGGCTAAAACAGGCAAAATAAATCCTTCCAAGTAGCAATCACCCCAAACACGAGACCAAGCTCCGTCTTGAGGTAAAACAGGAATCTGTTTAATGAGGGCTACCTGCCCGGTATTTATGCAGGTCTCCCACTTGGTGGACACTCCCCTAGAGGACCAGATGGAAGACTGAGACATATATTGTACAGTAGCCAATCACAGTGGCCTAGGTTTAAATACTCCCCTTTACACAAGTAAATCCCCCCTCTCTATCCTGGAGATAATTGGGAATAAATCCAATTATCTCCAGGGATAGAGGCAAACCGCCATTTTACACGATACAGTAAAAACACATAAAAATATATACCTCTACAAATACCGAATACATTGGATTCATGCAACGTATCCCCAGATAGCCTGGATCTGAGTGCATATTACTACCGAATAGCGCTCAGATCCAATGCGCACAGTTCAGCCGCCATGGAGTCAAAGTCTTTCACATGTCTTTCGGTATACGATTGACTACATGGGATGGCTATCTGGGTTAAGTACATTCGTATTATCCAAACTCCCGAACGGACCGGTGTTCGAATGCCTTGACGAAAAAGAAGGGTGATCAGTAGTTTCAGCGGTGTTCGGTAGGTAAAGTGTCCGTTTATAGTTCCATGAGATCTTCGTCGAACACCGCTGGTCTTTCGCGTGTTTAACCCCTTAAGGACCAAACTTCTGGAATAAAATGGAATCATGACATGTCACACATGTCATGTGTCCTTAACCCCTTAAGGACCAAGCTTCTGGAATAAAAGGGAATCATGACGTGTCACACATGTCATGTGTCCTTAAGGGGTTAAGGGGTTAAAATGGCCGCCGCCTCGTGGTCGGCATACGAACGACGACCACCCTGCATACGGTTAGAATGAAGAGGTGTCTGCGGTTAACCACAACGTTCTAATTGGGGCCGAGAGGTTAACCAGCAGCACACTTCTCTCCTGGGTGGCCGTCCATTCAGTAGTTTTGTTCGGTATATTCTGTAACAAACGAACAGGGGCATACGGACAGGCAATTCCACAAAGGGAGGCAAAACAGACGAACCAGCAATACCAGTTTACACAGAGGGATCTGTCACAAATGTTTTAACCTTTCTTCATAACTAAAATGCTCCATTCCTTTTATCAATTTTTTAGCTCGTCTCTGCACTTTTTCTAGTGCCATGATATCCTTCTTTGGAACAGGTGCCCAAAATTGCACAGCATTTTCAAGGTGTGGTCTTACCAGCGATTTACAAAGATATATTTTCATCCCGAGAATGAATGCCCCTATTTATACATGACAAAACCTTACTGGCCTTAGCAACTGCAGATTGACATTGCATATTGCTGCCTAATTTGTTGTCTATAACAATTCACAAATCCTTCTCGTGTGTGGTTATCCCTAATTCACTACCATTTATTACTTTACAAAGTTTTGTGTAATCTGCAAACACTGATACATGGCTTTCAATGCCTATTTCAAGATCATTTATAAATATGTTAAATAGAAGTGGTCCCAAAACAGAACCCGGAGAGACACCACTTACCACTTTTGTCCAGCCTGAAAATGTACCATTAATGACAACTCGTTGTACTCTATCCTTAAGTCAATGTCCTTTGCAAAATCCAAGTAGATCACATCCACTGCAACACCCTGATCTATACTTCTTACCATGCTGATTATTGCTAATAACAAAGTTCTTCCCAATGAATTCCTGAATATTATCCCTTAATAACCCTTCAAATAATTTCTCAGTCACAGAAGTTAAGCTCACAGGTCTATAATTTCCAGGCAAGGATTTTGAACCCTTTTTAAATATAGGAACAATATCTGCCTTCCTCCAATCCTCTGGTACAATACCTGAAACAAAAGAATGTTGAAAGATTAAATACAGAGGTTCACTTATTTCCCCACTTAGCCCCTTAAGTACTCGGGGCTGAATACCGTCAGGCCCCGGGGCGTTATTTACATTAATTTTCTTTAACTGCTGTAGCACCTTGTCTCGAGTAATCCAATCACAAGTTATCTGCAAGTTTTTTGCAGCAATCATTTGCATATCCCTTGCCATAGGATCCTCATTAACCCCTTGAGGACACAGCTTCAGAAGCTTGTCTTACGCTTAATGACACAAGCAATTTTTGCATTTTCTTGCTGTATGCATTCAACTTCAATTTGCATCTCTCTCGTTTATTGCACCGACACATATTATATACTGTTTTTTAGAGGACAGAAAGGGCTTTAATTTGATGTAACATATATATATATATATATATATATATTTGATGTAACATATAATTTGATGTAACATATATATATATATATATTTGATGTAACATATAATTTGATGTAACATATATATATATATATATATATATATATATATATATATATATATATATATAAATGCTTATTATTAAAAAAAATACAGAAAAATGCAAAGAAACATTTTGTGTTTTTTGTACAGTTTTTGCAATAATAATGTGTGCCTAATTAGTGCAGGTTAAAGAAAGTAATTAAAAATAAATTCATTTAGTTGTTTTGATTTACAGAATATATAATGTGTCTGGGATTTTCAGTTTTTTTTGGTAGTTACAGGTCACAAAGCACAAGGAGTAAAATAAACTTTTAATATGGAGCGATTTTAGAATTTGGTATGTTTGTCTTGTAAGCTTAATAGCCATAAAAGAAAACAAAATTGCCACACAAAAGTATATATTTATATAAAGTAGACATCACAGGCTATTGTCCTAAGGTTGTTTTGACACTTTCTAAGTAGCCATTTCACCGCCAAGCTCTGCTAAATATTGGAGTAAAATTTAGTATTTTGGGTTTTTTGGCACACAAACTTATAACAAAGAACTTCTCATGTGTATTTTGTAAAGTTGGTGTGTGCTATTCCTGTACAAGGTTTTATTATGTGTTCAGTTACTTCTGCTGAGTACAACGGTACCCTCATTGTATGTCTTTGGCACTATTTTGTGAAGCTACAGTGCCATATAGGAGACCTGTCCGTTTCAACATTTACAGTAGAATTTTGAGAGACCGATTTAATGGGCCTATGCTTCAATTTGGGGTATTATAGCAGTTTGACTGTTCAAAAAAAACTCACAAAGGCCTACCATTTGTAAAAGTAGACACCTCAGGGTATCTCATATGGTGCATATTGTGCTTTAACATGCCCCCATTTTTTCACCAATATATGCCAAAGTATGTGGTAAAATATAATTTTGGGCATTTTTTACATATGGATTACATTTTTGCTGGGCATTTTGTACATTTCATATGTGCCACTAAGTTCAAACCCCCCAAATCATGCTCAGCTAAGCCTTCTGAGTAAAACAATATGCCCAATGTATGACCTAGACACTATTATGTGAAGTTACACTACTGTAAAAGAGACATAACAAGTTAAGGTTTTTAAGTGTGAATTTTCATGGAGGGTTTTGATGCCTCCGTGTCCCACTTTGGAGCACTTGAACAGGCTACATATTAAAACTACACTATAAAGGCATACAATTTCTTAAAGAAGACATCCCAGGGCAATTCAAAAGGCATTTTTTTAACCTTAGCGTGGGATCATTTTTCCGCTAGCTTTTACCAAGTGTAGTGGTAATACGCATTTTTTCTGCCTTTTTGACACACAAAGTGAGTTTGCGCAGTATATTTTTCAAACCTTATGTGTACTACAACTGTATAATACTTCATATGTTGCTCAACTATGTCGTCTGAGTACAGCAATACCCCCGTATGTACCTTTGCCAGGTATATGTGGACATTGAAGGGGCACATTGGAGACACAGCCATTCCAGTTTTTTTCAAACTTTGAATTTTTACGCTGTGTCCATGTCCCATTTTAGAGTATTTTACAAGGCTATATAATCCAATTACCCCATAAAGGCATACCATTTCTTAAAGAAGACATCCCAGGGCAATTCAAAAGGCATATTTTGAACCTTAGCGTGGGATAATTTTCCCGCTAGCTTGTACCAAGTGTAGTGGTAAAAAGCATTTTTTCTACCTTTTTGACACACAAAGTGAGTTTGCGCAGTATATTTTGCAAACCTTATGTGTACTACGACTGTATAATACTTAATATGTTGCTCAGCTATGTCGGCTGAGTATTCATTTCTTAAAGAAGACATCCCAGGGTAATTCAAAAGGCATATTTTGAACCTTAGCGTGGGATCATTTTTCCGCTAGCTTGTACCAAGTGTAGTGGTAATGAGCATTTTTTAATGTATTCTTTTTTTTTTTTTTTTTTTTTTTTTTTTTAATTCTTTATTTTTGCAGTGCATATGAGGGTAACATACAGGCATGTGGTACCCCAAAGGCAATCCACATGCACATTTCAAGACAAAGATTACATAACATGGAGAGCAATGGGGTATGGTAGTAAATGCACTAGTTTTTTATTTACGAACAAGCTTAAGTCAGGCTAGTGAGGCAGGTTATATATTGAGATTCTATCGTCGTTAATTATAATAGGCTAGCATTGGTAAGCAACTCGGTTGCTATAGCATAGATATGACCTGGCGCCTATACATCTGTAATGCAAGTTGTTATAGTTAGTGTTTCTAGCTCTATCAGGCGCCATAGCACTTGACATTCAGAATATCATGCTGGTATTTAGAGACAGTGAGTTGGTAGATGTGTAAAGTCGCAAGCTGGGTAAGTTACAAGTTGCTAAGGCAAGGCTGATCTCTGTGCTGATTGTGGCGTACAGGGTGATACCTGGCCTATCTCTACATTAGTGGAATCAGTGCTTTAAGGTTATCACCCCAGGCCACCAGAGACCAGAGACAAGAGCCCCCTGTGAGTGCATTGCAATGAGTGGTCAAGATTAGTGTTGTGTCGTGTGCCTATGTAGGACCTCGTGTAGGCATTTTAGTGCTAGCGTGTGTCCCCCAGTTATATGCATGTGAGAAGACATGTTTGTTACATGTGAGTATGGCATAGGTTGTCAGAAGCCAGCGATATTAATTCTCAAATGCTCCATAACCCGAACCCAGCACGGGAGACATAAACACTGTAGCGATGAAAGTGCGGATAGTGTCTCTTAGCCAGCCCATGACCGCTGGTGTTGGTAGATATGGCCTCAGGGTCTCGGTCGGGCATGAGGAAGTCCTGAAGATTGGGCCGGTATGCTGCCATAACATGGGTATGCTTCGAGTAGTTGGTATGCAGGTGGTTTGTAGTGTTCTGTTGTTCCATCTTGCAGTGGCAGTTGTTTATGTAAATGGGGCAAGCCTGCCCATCATCCGCTGGAGCTGCATCTCGTTGTGCTTCTCACTATCTTGCTGTTTATTCCACTGTGTGGCATGTGGCTGGTCTTGGGTTGCTGCTGGGCAGGAGGTATTAGTTGGCAGGGTGTTTAAATGGTTGGGGGGAGGGACGTTTTGTCTAAGGCTCAGGCCCCAAGGCTGTGACAAGCAGGTTTGGTAGCTTGGCGCATGGTGCCGGTATTTATAGTGCTTCAATTCGCTATGAATCTCCTCCACCCCCTTCCTCCCGTCTGCCTCTTAAATTAAATGTCTCTTGAGGGAAACTCACTGCTAGGTGCTTGGCATGTCTGTCCGTCGGGACTCAGCGGTCTGTGTCGGGCTCCGTAAGTTGACGCCTTCCCACGCGGCCGCCGCCATTTTAGATGCAGGCTTCGGGCCTTCTGGGTACAGCGTGGTCATCTCTGAGTGCGGCCTTTGGGTGAGGACCGGGATCACCCCCCCGGCCCACGGGGGGGGGCACCGAGGCCGGGTCCGCGCTAGTGCAGCGTGTCTGTCGGGCATCGGAAAGCGGGATAGCGGAGCGGCGGCCGTCCGCTCCACTCACCGCCAAGAAAGTTCCCGCCAGTTATAGCTGAGATCTCCCCCCCGGGGGACTAAAACTCAGGGAGCAAGCCTCTCCCCGGTTCCGAAAGCCTTCTTCCATCGAGGGTCGCAGTGATGGGTAAGTTAAGTGGTTAAAATGTAGTTTGGCAGGCTTATAGGGTCTTTGGTTACGGGAGCTGATCTTCCCTGCGACCGCTCTGCTCGGCGGCCCGGCCCCGCCCCCCCAATGTATTCTTTTACTTTGTAAAACTTTTTTTACTTTGTAAAACCCGTTTTTAAACTTTTTTTTTCTTAACTTTTTTTACACGTTTACATTTTTTTTCAAAACTTTTCTTTTACCGTTAACCCCTAACTAGCAGTAAGCAGCACTAACAGTAAATTCCCCATTTTCCCATAACTCCCACCCACCCTAGCTAGCAAAATATATAATTATAAAATATTTAAATAATTTAATTAAATAAATTGAACCCCTGAGGGTTAAAAAAATAAATAAAAGTTAATCCTCAGGGGTTAAAAAAAAAAATTAGATCACAGTATAATACTGTGATCTGTGTGTTGATCACTGTAGGCAGTGATAAACTGGCAGGGAGGGGTTAATTTTTATTTAGACTGTGTAAAGGGGGGTGGTATTTTTTTTTTACTTAAACGTTACTAAAACAGTTAAAAATGTTTTATTTTTTTTACCTTTTGAAAGCTTATTTTAAAAACAATTTAACGTTAACCCCTAGTTAGCCTAACACCAAATTCCCCAATTCCCCATTAACTTCCACCCATCCCAGCTAGCTAAATATAAAATGTTTAAATATTTAAATTAATTAATACAATAAATTTAACCCATGAGGGTTAAAAAAATAATAATTAACCCTCAGGGGTTAAAAAAAAATATCAGATGACATTAAAATGTATACCCTGCCAATTGATCACTGTAGTCAGTGATCAATTGGCAGGGACGGGGTTAATTTTCTTAAAACAGGGGAAAGAGGGGGTGGGATTTCACTTTAATTATTTTTTTTCCACCAGGGGGCAGGATCAGTGAAGATCCGTCTCCCTGCACTTCACACAGAACCCGGAAGTGCAGGGAGGCGGAAGGTAAGTACATTGAGCACATGTGCTCGCTCTGACATGCTGTCAGAGCGGGCACATGAGCTGGGGCAGCCCGATCGGGTGCTCCCGGTCTGCCTCTAATACAGAGGCAGACCGGAGCACCGCCCCGCGATTGCGGCGATCTGGGGTTAACTTTAGTAAATGACGGAAATTTTCCGTCAACGGTCCTTAACTGAAGGACAAGGTTGACACCGGTCGGGAAGGGGTTAATATATACTGAGAAAAAATAGTTGTTTAAAATTTCTGCTTTTTCCTTGTCTTCATTAGCTAACAGACCCATCTCTTTTTCCAGTGTACCTACACTTTCATTTTTTTTATTTTTAGAATTGTGGGGTTGGTTTTGCTAGATAATTAGTTTAGGCTGTTAGAGTAGACCTACCAAAGATGGGGTACATTGACAGTGTGGCAGGTTTATGCAATGTATGATCATATAATGTAACTAAATCCCCATTATATTTTTTTGCCTAGATTAGGTGTTTTTAAAAAAACTAGCAAAATCTGTCAGCACCGAAGTTGCTGTTTAGTGAATAAGAGAGTGCGCTGGATCTTCTTTTGTATTGTATAAATTGGCTCCCAGCAGTACCCTATTTATGCATGTCCAGGTGAGTGCAGCCAGTCCCCTGGTTTCTATATTTGGGAGTCTAGCCAACTCCTTGGTTTTGCACCCCTCCCTGTTACAGGTGCCCAGGATCCCAGGACCCTATTTAGCCTTGTACTGCAGAGAGCCCCAGTTGGAATTTTTTTTCCCAAGTAAGTGGGTTAATCTCATAAAAACAGACATTAGGCTGTTAGAGTAGGATACAAACCATACATTGACATTGTGGCAGGTTTATGCAATGTATGATCATATCATGTAACTAAATCTGTTTCTTAAAAATTAACAAAATCTGTCAGCACCGAAGTTGCTGTTTAGTGGATAAGGGAGTGTGATGGACCTTCTTTTGTTTAGTTTAAGCAAAAGCAAACTTATTTATCTCTCTCATACACAGAGAAGCCTGGGCTGGTTTACTGGTTCATGAATGTGACTTGGCCTAATAAAACCAGTTGTTTTGTACCTTTCATCAGGTCACGACTAATGTTTGGGTAAACGGGAGATAGAGCACTACAATCACTGAAGCCTTGCGGAAATTGGGAGACCACTCTGGGTACAGGTGGTCTGTCACATTCCCCTCCCCCTGTCTGCGTTCGGCCATGCTACACGAGGAAGGTGAGGAGACACACAGAGACCGGCAGGAGGGGAGCTCTGTGCACTCCCTTCCTGCTGTCCAGCCGAATCTTACGCCCGCAGGGCTGGTGTGCCCTAAGGTGGCCAGTTGTGCTGCCTTATGGTAGTGACGGCCCTACATATCGGGGAAAGGGGAGACATAAGAGGAGAACAAGTGAGTGAATTGGAAATTGAGGACACAGGTGAGGGATGAGGGGAGAAAAGAGAAGAACTATTGTGTGAAGCAGGGTTGAAGAGTGGAACAGGCAATTGAAAGAGAAGAGTAGGGGTGATAAAAAGGAGAGGAATAAGTGATAAATGGGGGAAAGAAGAGGGAACAAATGAAATATGGGGAAGGTGCACAAGTGAGGGATGGGAGAAAAAAGAGGGGTACCAGTTAGGGATGTGGGAAATGAAGAAGGAACAAGTGAGAGATGGGGAAAGGAAGAGGGTAACAAGTAAGGGAAGGGGGGAACAAGAAGAGAGAACAATTGGAGATTTCCCCTCAGAGAGGGACATAATTGGAGAAAGGTGGAGAGGAACACATGTGAGAGGAAGATACATAAATAAAGTGGCATGGAGAGATAAATAGAGCAGATGGGAATTGGAAAAACAGTGCACAAACACTTGTTCATCTATATAGGCACACTAAGAACCCACAAATGCACACTAAAACATTGCACAAATATCCTCCTGCATGAACACACTGCCACTTTATAACAACACACCACTAAATTCACACATTAGCACTCTGCACATATATAACCATCATTCACATGTACTCACTAACATTCCAAACACATATGCTTTTACATACATATTGCCATTCAGCCATCTAACCAGCCACATATTCTGTACTGATCACATTCCCTATCCACCAAGTCACATAGTCCTATCTTACCTTCCAGTCATACCCATTCACCCATCACATGTATACACTTATCCACATGACTTGTCACCTAACCCCCACCCACATTACACTTATTGATATTCCAACCACCCAGTCATATTCACCATACAGTCATACCCTAAACTCATTCATCCAATCACATACACCAAACAAGTCACATTCACCCATCCAAATCACATACACCTTCACATATATGATAGGCTGGAAATTAGCCCTGGGGTAGCAAATAGAGAAAATAAGTTTGGGTAGCCACTACCAGGGATAGTGCTATCTGGTAGAACAGTTCACTATTTTCAAATAGCCTCTGTGGCCCATCGGCTCTGTTCATTTGTTTCTTCCTATGGTCCCTGTAGTAGTAAGGAAGTTTAGGCCTTGGGAGGTTGTGATAGGTTGAGAATGTCAAAAAACATTCCAAAACAGTTTAAACCTACAAGGTAATACTCTGCCCAGAACTTCCAACCTCCATGATGACTTCATTGATATCAAGTTGTTATTAATGTTTTAGAGTTCCTTTAAAAAGGGTCAACAACACATTATTATGATATCAGTAACAACCATTTGATCTATCAAGTCTTCTGATTTTTCAAAAGTTAGAGAGAACAAAAGTTACATGAGCAACTTAGCATATGCTTCTCTTTTTCATAATATCGTATATTAAATATATGTATCACATTATTCTGCACCATACGCAAATTATTTAGCTTTCTCTTGGACTGCATATTGGCTTAAAGGTACACAACATTGTGTGTGTGTTGTTCAATTGGGCTTCGCAGTACTGCAGAGGTTACAAACAAAACGAGCTGTGCGGCTGCACAGGGCGCCATGGACCAGGGGGTGCCATGTGGCCAACACAGCTCACACATGGACTGGTGACAGGAGTGCAGGGGAGCTAAAACAGGTACCACGGTGGAGGATTTCATTATTCTCCACCCTGGTCTATAAAAAATTTTGTAACAAATTTGAGGCAGCGGGGGCGGGGCTTATCGTGAGGCAGAGGTGGGGCTAATACCTACCCGAAGCCTCTGGTAATACTTAACTGAAGCTGCACAGGAAGAGGGAAGAAGGAAGGAGTCCCTGCTTCCCCAACAACCAACTGCATCCACTAGCCATTCCAGCCATAATGGAAATAGGTCAGTGTGTGTGTGTGTGTCTGTGTGTGTGACTGTTTGTCTGTGTGACTGTCTGCCTGTGTGTGTGTGTGTGTGTGACTGCCTGCCTGTGTGTGTGACTGCCTGCCTGTGTGTGTGACTGCCTGCCTGTGTGTGTGACTGCCTGCCTGCGTGTGTTACTGCCTGCCTGTGTGTGTGTGTGACTGCCTGCCTGTGTGTGTGTGACTGTCTGCCTGTGTGTGTGACTGTCTGCCTGTGTGTGTGACTGTCTGCCTGTGTGTGACTGTCTGCCTGTGTGTGTGACTGTCTGCCTGTGTGTGACTTCAATTGTGTGTGTCGCTGTAGCTGTGCCATTGTGTGTGCCTGTATGTGTGACTATCTGGCTTTAACTGAGTGTGTGTGTGCCTATCAGCGTGCATGAGTGTTTGCATGCCTGTAACCGAGTGTGTATGACTGTCTGCTTGTAATGGAGTATGTGTGACTGTCTGCTTGTTACTGTGTGTGTGACTGGCTGCCTGTAACTGTGTGTGTGACTGTGTGTCTGTAACTGTGTGTGTGACTGTGTGTCTGTAACTGTTCGTGATTGTGTGCCTTTAACTGTGTGTTTGGCTCTGTGACTGTCTGCCTGTAACTGAGCATGTGTGACTGTCTGCCAGTAATTGTGCGTGTGTGACGGTCTGCCGGTAATTGTGCGTGTGTGATGGTCTGCCGGTAATTGTGCGTGTGTGACGGTCTGCCTGTAACTGAGCATGTCTGACTGTCTGCTTGTAACTGTTTGTGTGACTGTCTGCCTGTGCCTGTGACTGTTTACAGGCAACTTGGTGGGGTGGGGCGCCGTGAAGACTTTTCGCACAGGGCACCTAATGGCCTAAGGCCAGCCCTGTCACTCATTTAAGAGATCTAAATGTTGTTATTACATGAATTAAAATTCAGAGACAACTCACTTTACAGTTATTTTAGCACCCAATACCTGGGCAACTATGGGGCAATTCTTCAAGACAGCAAAGACCAGCGCCTACCCTATATCTCCCAACAGTGACAGCTCTAGACTTTGGGAGGCCTTAGTCAAAACTCAAACATGAGGCCCCTACTAACACCCAAAGAAAAAACAAATAGGGGTTGCATTGTGTGTATAAGGTTCTGTAGTTGTATTGAAGGATGGGCTTGCAGCACTGGATACAGAGATCTAGTCTCTGTATTCATTGTTCAGAGGCTTGCAGTGTCTCATTTCCTAGTGCTGCTGCGTTGTGAGCACTCTGACTGTAGTTATGGCATAATTTGCAAACTAAATTAATTTGCATTGAACAAATGTAATTAGCAATTATACTAAACATTTATACACGATTGCGGGGTATAGTTACATAGCCTTGCAGTCGTGTATACATAAGTGACGGTGTGTGTATTTCTGAATGTCTCTGGCATTCTACCCATGTGTGACGAACTGGACCTCGTCACGGAGGGGCATACTTGCCAGCCTCTTGCCCTGTAACTATGGCCCCTGTGTTAAATCCTGGTTAAAACTAGTGTGCGTGCCTTTTTGTACTTGCATGGCCACAATTCAAACTTTCGAAGCGGCACTTCGAACTCCCGAAGCCATTTGAAGTGCTATTCGATCACAAGGTGGTGGCCATCTTGTTCGCATGGACCAAAACTGCAAATAGACTTCAGGGGTACTTCAAGCCGTGAATGCCCTGGAACTATATTAGACATGAAAACTTCAGGGTTCCCGGTCAGTTTCCCAGCAGCACTTAACCGCTATTCTATGGAACTAATTTCGGCCTGAAAACCTTGCAGTACCCGGTCGGTCCTCCAGTGGCACTTTGCCGCGATTCTATGGAACTATTTTTGGCTATGGGACCATGCCTGCGGTCAGTAAAAACTATGACTTCTATAAAATTTCTGAACCCCTGTACTGTTTTGGGTAATTTTTGGATATGTTGGTCACCCAGATCAGGGCTTTCAGAGGATGCAACATTTGTGGGGATACTATGTGTTTGGGGTACTTTGGGGACTTTTTAGGAATGTGTGTTTTTTGTGTTTGGAGATAATTGAGTTTAGTATAGTGCTTGACTCAATTATCTCCTAATTAAAGGGGAAAGCTTATTGTGTGTAATACATTGTCACGTGTTATCATTGGTTTGTAAGTTTGTGTCCCTGTACCCAACAAGGTCCATGTGGGCATACACCTCGCTTGGGGATTGTCATAAAAGGCCAGTGTGGCACCATTAAAATGCATGTAGCCTCGTCTCGTGCTTTTAGGGAACCTGCTTCACAGCTATATCACTAGCTCTTATAAGAGCTTCACAGCTATACTCTCTTGAAGGAGAGGCCTTTCCACTGAGTCCCTGGATCCAGGAGTTTGGTCCAGGACGGGAAGGGATGGCGAGACCCCACCCAAGCTGCAGCGGTTTGTGGGGTCTACGGTGTTTATAGTGACCGGTGCGGTGCTTACAGTCCTCAGCGTTTGCTAGGAAGCATCGATTGGCGGAGGTACCCATTCGGGGTGCCAGGTGGTCTATTACAGATGGCGAGACCCCAACCAAGCTGTGGCGGTTCGTGAGGTCTACGGTGCTCATGGTGTCCGGTGCAGTGCTTATGCTCCTCAGCTAGGAAGCATCGATTGGCGGAGGTACCCAGTCGGGGTGCCAAACGGTCCGTCACACCATGTATGCGCCTGAAAGTGTGTGTCTGACAGAGAGTATCCTTGTGTGTGAATGTATGTCTTTGTGAGCATGCATCTGGGACCGTATGTGTGTGGGGTAGCTGCTTGCGTTTTGTGTATATGGGGGCTGCCTTTGATCTTTGTGCGTGTATGTATGATGAATGTCTTGAGTTTGTGACTGTGACAAGGTGAGTAAAGAGCTAACTGTGGCAAGGTGAGTGTGACAGAGTGAGAGGTAAATGAAGCAGGGTTGGGGGGGAGTTTGACAGAATGAGGGAGGGTGAGAATGATAGGGGGGTGATTGTGACAGGATTGGAGGAGGTTAATGCGACAGGGTGAGTGTGGCATAGTTGGGTGTTGTAGCACAGGTTTGGGGTGAATATGCCATGTTTGGAGGATGCAGTGTGACAGATTAAAGGGGTTAATGTGGTAGGAATAGAGGCATTAATGTGAAATGGTGAGTGTGGCAGGGTTGGGGAGGAGAATGTGACAGAGTTTGGGGTGAGTGTGGCACAGTTGGAGGACAGCATTAGAGGGGTTTATGTGAGTGTTGCAGGGTGAAGGAGGTGAGTGGGACAGACTGAGAGAATGTGACAGATTTGGGGGGTTAATGTGATAGGATATGTAAGGCAAAACAAGGGCAAGTGAGTTTGGTATGGTTGGTGGGGGTGAGAGTGACATGATTAGGATGGATTAATGTAAGTGTGGCTGGGTGAAGGGGGTGACAGTGTGTGGGGGCTGAAAGTGTTTGGGAATGGTGACCACATGGTAAGTCTCGCAATATCCAGTCAGAGCATTGCCATTGTAATCCGCAGCAACGCTCTGATTGGTTGGAAATCATGAGACACCTCAGTCGCCAGCTCTGCACCCGACCAAGCTGCAGAGAGGAGGCTGTGTTGATACTCTCAGTCAGGACAGACTCAGTGGAGGTACCTTGCATCCGGCGGAAAGCTTTCGGGCCCTCAGTCATAGAACGAAGACTTGACATGTCAGTCTGCCATATGGCCCCAGTCAGCGCGAGGCCTTAGGCGGCCATCTAAATTGCCTAATTAGAGAGCCGCCTCTGAGTCCACCCCTCATCAATTGAGAAGTAACCTCGCTTGATGCCGCAACCCCGCTTAGTTAAGATGGCACCAGAGAGGGAGATGTCCCCAACTTGATAGCTTCCTGAACTCAGCAGCCACCCCAATGGATACCCAAAAGGAGGATGATCACCAGCCAGCCAGTAAGGCGGATATTAAAGCCTTCCTTACTGTTCCAAGGACATCTTTATGGTGAGAGAAGAAAGGGCCACATGCGGTAGAGGAAGATGTGGGTGCCTACAGAGGATAACAAGAGGATATGGCTAATATTATAGAGATGTTAAAGAATATACAACACATATATGAGAAAAAATAAATGGCTCGTATGGAGGATTTGCAGAGTCGACAAAATATCTGGATTAGAGGTATGTCCTCAGTAGAAATGCCTCACTTGCTAAAACAAATATGGGCTAATCTGCTGTCATCATCCAAGGTTAAGACCGATGCTATGGACTTCCACTTCAGAGTGGCAAGATCCAAAAGAGCACCACCTGATATCTCCAGGGATCCACTGGTGCATTTCCACATGGAGGCATGCTTCTGCTAGAGCATCTCCTACCCATACTTTTGAGAGACATGCCTTGGCTTTTTATGGTGACTTTTTCTATTCTACTGTCATTTAAAGGCAAGCCCTGGGACCTGTTATCATGCTTTTATGTCACAACGCTATCCCATGTTAGTGGGGTCCAGGGCACAGGCTAAGTGTGCCACATGGGGGAAAACAAATAAAGCTTTCTGATGTTTTAAAAGCCAATTATTTTGTTTCAGCACTGGGACTTTTGCCACCTGTCCTGTCAACACCTGAACACAGCAAGAACTTACACAAAACTCACTGTAGCAGAGATATGACCCAGCCCTTCCACCCAATGGGTAGTCAACCTACAGCCACATCGAGAAAAAATAAGGCTTTTACATGAGCTTGGGTTTTTTCTCTGGGTTTTGGTGTAAGCCCATTTCTATGCAGTTAGGCATCTTATATCTAATAAAATGTGTAGACCCACCTTTTCACTATGCTTCTATTATTATTTTTCTGTTTGTATTCTGTTTTTTTTCTTTTAGTTATTGATGAAATGCAGAATAATTGTTGGATAGCACTCTGACCTAGCCTTGCTAGGATTGCCTCTGCTACGAGAGTACATACAAGAGCAACACTTAGTTGTGTTTTCCGACAAGAAGATTACATTTATCCTTATGTTAAGTTTTGGTATGTTTACAGTTGATATACTGTGTTAAAAAAGTAGTATGCACAACTATTGCAAGGTAAAAGTTACAAAGTAAAGAATTGTCATGCATAAAAGGAGTATTTTATTAGATGTGCACAGAAGAATATTTCAATCAAACTACACATACTATTACTGCTACTACCACTCTTCTTTTTTGTATTTCAGTAAATTGAAGATTATGCTAGCGCTAGTGTACCTATAATCTTAATTTTAATAATGACAGGAGGCGAGTATTTTGCATTAACTCTCTTTACTAACTCCACATAGCAGTAAAGAAAAGGAGTAAAAACGTTAACCAATCAAAAAATAGTAGGAGGTATAGTATTCACAGTGATGAGGCTCCTCCCCCTCTTTCCAAGCGACATCAAAGACATATAAAATATTAAAAGAAACGGAAAAAAGTCTTGAAACTTGCACCAACGGGTGATTTTCCAAAGTGTGAAGTCCTAGCCGTTAGAGGATGGTCCAAACGTGCACCAACGGGTGACTTTCCCAAATGCGAAGTCCTGGCAGTTGAAGGGAGGCCCAAACATGTCCATCCTGAACGTAAGCAGTAACATCTTGAAGTTATGCTGGAAAAGAGTGTGAAAAGGGTTAGGAACCGGTCTGGTAACTGGTTGCAGTGATGTAATAAACCCAACACAGATTCCACTAAAAAATGTTTAAAATTAGTCTAAGTAATACGATGATTAGGAAACACAAGCTGTATCTAAACAAAGTATAAATTCGATTAAAATAAGCTGAGTAAGAAGACAGAGCAAAGGAAGGAATATACAGACTATAGGTATACTTACATGAGATCTCATCCTTCTGAGTATAGGTATACTTACATAGAATCTCCTTCCTCAAGGGTGTGGAGGGTGGGAAAATACTCGCCTCCTGTCATTATTAAAATTAAGATTATAGGTACACTAGCGCTAGCATAATCTTCAATTTTACCACATGACAGGAGGCTTCATATTTTGCATTTTTAACGCTGAAACAGGAGAGACGTGGTTGCCCCCGGGTTCGGGCGGAAATAGAAGGTCCGAAAAGTAGATTCTCGTGACCAATCTGCGGCTCGTAGGATGTCTGCCAGGGATGCGCCTGCGGTGAAGGCTGATGAGGCCGCCGCACCCCGGACGGAGTGGGCTCCGAAGGTCTCCTCTATGCCCGCCAGAGATAGAATCCATCTTACCCACCTGGCCAAGGTGGTGGTAGAGACTGGTACGTGAGGTCTAACGTAGGATACCAGGAGTTGGCCCGAAGGTGAGACCCGCAATCGGGATGTGACTTCCACGTATCGATGCAGGGTGGACACCACGCAGAGAAGCGGCTCTGTAGGGAAAAAAGGGTAGAAGACCGATGTGGAATCGGATTTCGTACGGCGTGAAATTTGGAAGGTAACTCCCTCTGGGGAGACCGAAAAGGCATCGATGTCGAATGCTCGTACGTCCGAGACTCTGCGGAATGAGACCAAACAAAGTAGAAGTGTCAGTTTAGCTGATAGCTGTCGGAGCGAAAGTCTGTTGTTGTCCGGCCAGTCCCTAATGAATTGTAGAACAATCTCGACGTCCCATAGTCGGGAGTATTTAGGTTTTGGAGGCCTCTGTAGTCTGATGCCTCTGAGAAGACGGCATACCAGTGGGTCTTTTCCAACGGGGATCCCCTGGGTCGGAACGTGGGCTGCCGAAATAGCGGATCGTATGACGTTGAGGGATCGATAAGATCGGCCCGTGGAGAAGAGGTGTGAGAGGAAATTCAAAATGGCTGTTATAGGTGCCGTAAAGGGATCGAAATTCCGTTCACTGCACCAAGTAGACCAGGAGTTCCATGCTGATAGGTAACATCGTCTGGTTCCTGGTGCCCATGAGTCCCAGAGGAGGTCTCGAGACGTTTGCGATAAGTCTTCGGTTTGCCAGGCTCCCCTGAAAGTGTCCAAGCCATCAGCGTGAGACGGCCTTCCAGGATGAGCGGGTGTTGGTTCCCTTTGGGATCCGTAAGGAGTGTCGGGTAGGACGGTATGAGGAGAGGATCCTTGTAGGCTGCTGCCAGAAGATCCGGGAACCATGGTTGGCCCGGCCATAGGGGTGAGATGAGGATCAGGGACCCGCGTTGGGTCTTCAGGTATTGCATCGTCCTCGCCACCATGGCGAATGGGGGAAAGGCATACGCCCCCGTGGGTGGCCAGGGTTGTAGAAACGCATCTACTGCCTTGCTCCCTGGATCTGGGAGCCAGCTGAAGTACTCGTCTGTCTGCCTGTTGTTGCGTGAAGCAAAGAGGTCTAGGTGGAGGGGACCCCTCCTGGCCGAAAGACGTTGGAAGATCGCTGGGTCCAGTCTCCAGTCGCTGTTGTCCCGCCAGTGGCGTGAGAACCAGTCCGCTGTCAGGTTCGTGTCTCCCGGGAGGTATTCTGCCACTAGGGAGATTCTCCGGGGCAGGCAAAATTCGAAGATGTCCTTCGTGATGTTTGATAGAAGCCTGGATCGTGCTCCTCCCAGGCGATTGGTGTAGCGGACCGCTGAGACGTTGTCCATCCTGAGGAGGATGCAGCAGTCCGTGCGGTCTTTTGCCAAGCTGCGGATCGCAAACGACCCGGCCAGGAGTTCTAAGCAGTTTATGTGGAGGTTGGTTTCTCGTGAAGTCCAAGTGCCTCCTGTCGATCCGCCCTCGCCTGTGGCGCCCCAGCCCCAAAGGCTGGCGTCTGATTCCAGAATGATGTCGGGAGAACTCCCGAAGATGGCTCGGCCGTTCCAAGCCTCCATGCTGTCCAACCACCATCCGAGTTCTTCCTTGATTTCTTCCGTTACCGGAATGTTCTGGTCGTAGGAAGGGTTCTGGCGAAGAAAGGAGGCCTTGAGATGTTGCATCGCCCTGTAGTGTAGTGGGCCTGGGAAGATCGCCTGAATCGAAGCGGACAGTAGGCCCACTATCCGAGCTAGGGTGCGGAGGGGAATGGTGTGGCAGCGGATGACCCTGCGTAGTTCCTTCTTGATGGCTGTGATCTTCGAGCCTGGGAGTCGTAGGGTGCTGGTCCTGGAGTCTATCTCGAAGCCCAGGAATTGAATCGTCTGAGTTGGGGACAGTTCCGATTTTTGGTAATTTACCACGAAGCCTAGGGACGTCAGGAGTTGAATGGTATATCGTGTGTGTTGCCTTAGACTGTACCTGTCTGAGGAGAACAGTAGCAGGTCGTCCAGGTATATAATGCACCGAATTCCTTGCGTTCGTAGTCGTGATACAACTGGTTTGAGAAGCTTTGTGAAGCACCACGGTGCTGAGCTGAGGCCGAAAGGGAGGCATGTGAACTGCCAGGGTTGGTTTTGCCATAGGAATCTGAGGAATCGACGGCAAGAAGTGTGGACGGGAACCGACAGGTAAGCGTCCTTGAGATCTAGCCTCGTAAACCAGTCCCTGTCTTGTAGAAGATCTCTCAGAAGATGGATGCCCTCCATCTTGAAGTGCCTGTACATCACGAAAGCGTTGAGTCCTTTCAAATTTATAACCGGACGGAACTCCCCAGATTTTTTCTTCACTAGGAAGATGTTGCTGAAGAAACCCTGTCCGTCGTGAGCCGGTTCTATCGCCCCTTTCGTTTGGAGTTCTCGTAGTTCGTCGTCGATCAGACGGCGGTCCTCCTGGGAGCATTGAATGGGGTGTGGAGGAGTGAGTTGGTAGGGGGGTTCTACGAAGTCGATGACGTAGCCCCGAACCGTCTGGAGGATCCATGCGTCTGTGGAGATGGTTATCCATTCCTGAAAAGACAGAGCAATACGGCCTGCAGTATAAGGGGAAAGTGAAACAAGAGGCATGATGTTGCTTACCTGTGGGGAAGCGTGCTCTGCCACGGCTACGAGGTCCTCTGCCTCGGTCTGCTCCTCGGGTATAGGAGAATGGAGGTCTGGAGCCCACTTCTGGGTAGAAGGGCTGTGGTCTGTATGACCGGGGGCCAGAAGGCCAGAATCGGCTGGCTGCGCGGCCCCTGTAGCGGCCAGCCCGTCCAAAAACACCCCGACTGGGGTAACCTCTGAAGACTCGCTTCATGGATGTCTGAGCCTTATTCAGGGACGTAAAAATATTAACATGTTTGTTCAGCTCTTTTAAGAAGGGTTCCCCGGATAGTTTGCCCTGTGCCAACGGTCCCAGTTCTTTGGTGCCCAATTCCACCAGTTTTCCGTCAATACGGAGTAAAGCTGCCTTGCGCCTCTCAGAGGAGAGTGCTACGTTGGTATTGCCAACAAAACAGAAGCACCTTTGTGCCCATTCTCTGATGTCATGTGCCCATTCTTTGACCATGCTAGAGTCAAATTGATCGGCCCTAGTGAAAGCATCATCTGCTAGGTAAAGTATGCGGGAGAGCGGGCCGATGGCGTCCAGCAGTTTGTCTTGGACCCCGTGGAATCCCTTCTCCACGCCCCGTCGGGGGTCACGGCCACCTCGGGACATAAAGGTGTTCATCACCTGGTCAAACTCCGGGGTTTGAGTGACGTGGTCGGGAAGTGAGGGACGTGGGCATTCCGAGCGTAGACGGTTGCGCACCGTTTTATCCAGAGGTTTGCGGAGCCAGCGGTGCATAAATTGGGAGAGGTGGTCGGGGGGTGTCCAGTCCCCGGAGCGTGGGTGGCGGATATTGCGAGGGTCAAACAGACGTTGCCCTGTGGGGTCTAGGATGGCCTCGTCTTCCTGGGTAGGTGCGAGGTCGTCTGGTAGCTGACTGTGATCCATGAAGGTGCCTCGTAGGAGGCCCGTATGGGAGCCGGAGTCCGAGTCCCAATTATCATCTTGCGGATCAGAGTCCGCGGCCTGCCACTCGTCCAGTACGGCCATAGAATGTGTGTGTTCTTCCCCCTCATCCGAGGAGTAGTGGGCAGGTGTGGGTGGGGCTGGTCTATGGCGTTTGGGTGCTTTACCCTTGGCTGGTGTATCGCCCGCTTTCTCACCTTTCCAGTGACGTTTGGCGGGGCGTGGGTCTGCCAGTACGTGTGACTCTGAGGCCTTAGAGTCCTCGTCTTGAGGTAGTGTGAGCGTGGCCTTTTTGGGCTTGTCGGTAGATGCCGACATGACTCTGGACAGCGCTTTCTCCATAGAGGCGGAGATGGCTTCTGCAATCATGGACTGGAAGTCCGCAGGGGTTTGGGATGTTTCCATAGTGGTTATGGTGTTGGCACAGGGTAGATGGGCTAGGGGTCAGTTGATATAATATGCACTCAAAGTATAGTAAACTCGGTAATAACACCCCAGCAGGGTGTGATGTAGTGTAGGTACAAGTAAAGGTACCCGAAACCCCAGCAGGGTAAATTGGGTTTTTCTTGCTGGGCCGCACCCAGAAATATGTATGATAACTGAGAGGATGGCACGAAATCCACCTTAATATGACCTTAATATGGGGTTGGGATGCCCCAGTAACATATACATATATGTAGGTGGCAGGGCCGCCACCAGAAATTTTCGGGCCCCTAACAGAACAAATGGTCTGGGCCCCTCCCCCCCCCAATTCACAAAAAGTGCAAATAAATAATAAATTTAAATATCAAAACAAACAAATAACGCAGGAAACAATGAGCAAATATATACAACAATGTGCAAATAGTGCAGTGCAAACAAATGTTACACAAATTAACTTGCTCGATGTGTTTTAATACAACTTACCAATGTAGTAATCTTCAGATGTCCTAGGAAGTTACAAGCACGTACGTGGTCATGTAACAGGCAGAAATACTCACCTTTCAGGAAAATTGCAGGTGTCCATCAGTCGCAAGGTCTGAGCAACAAGAAACAAACAAACACACTGATGCACAGAGAAACACACAAACAAACATACATTCACAATGTGCATTTGGCTCTGTGTATTTCTAAATGTGTCTGAGAGTGTGTGTCAGACAGCAAGTATCCTTGTAAGTGAATGTGTGTCTCTGTGAGCATGTGTGTGTCTGGGACCATGTGAGCAAGTGGAAGCTCGTATGTATGGGGGGCTGATTGTGATCTTTGTGCATTGTGTTTATGGAGAAGCTATATTTCACGACTGTGTATGATTACTGTCTTCAGGGTGTAACTGTGAAGGGAGAATATAGGGTTAACTTGGCAGAGTAAGTGTGACAGGCAGGAGCGTATTAGCCGCGAGGCAAACAAGGCATTTGCCTTGGGCGGCATTTTCCAGGGGGCGCCTGAGTTTTGTCCTGCCTAGGGCAGCACAAAACCAGGATACACCACTGGTGACAGGGCGAGGGGCGTGAAAGAGACGGGTGGGGGTGAGTGTGACAGAATGAGAGAAGTAGAGTGTGACAGAATTGGGGTGAATGTGGGGCTTAAAGTGACAGGGTGAGTGTGGCAGGGAAAGATTTGGGGATGAGTGTGACATAGTTGGAGGAGGGAGTGTAACAGGATGAGGGGTGTTAATAGAAACAGAGAACGTGACGGCAGATAAGAACCATTCGGCCCACCTAGTCTGCCCAATTTTCTAAATACTTTCATTAGTCCCTGGCCTTATCTTATAGTTAGGATAGCCTTATGCATATCCCACGCATGCTTAACCCCTTAAGTACCAAACATCTGGAATAAAAGGGAATCATGACATGTCACACATGTCATGTGTCCTTAAAGGACCACTATAGTGCCAGGAAAACATACTCGTTTTCCTGGCACTATAGTGCCCTGAGGGTGCCCCCACCCTCAGGGTCCCCCTCCCACCGGGCTCTGGGGAGAGGAAAGGGGTTAAAACTTACCTTTCTCCAGCGCCGGGCAGGGAGCTCTTCTCCTCCGATCCTCCTCCTCTCCTCCCATTCGGCTGAATGCGCACGCGGGGCAAGAGCTGCCACTAGAGGCTTTGAGGGCTGGATTAACCCATTTATAAACATAGCAGTTTCTCTGAAACTGCTATGTTTATAAAAAAATGGGTTAACCCTAGCTGGACCTAGCACCAAGACCACTTCATTAAGCTGAAGTGGTCTGGGTGCCTAGAGTGGTCCTTTAAGGGGTTAAAGGGACACTCCAGTGCCAGGAAAACACTGCAGGTCCCCTCTCCCTCCCACCCCCCATCCCAAGTTGCTGAGGGGGTTAAAACCCCTTCAGTGACTTACCTGTATCCAGCGCCGATGTCCCTCGGCGCTGGGTCAGGATCCACTCACGCTCCTCCCCCACCGACATCAGACGGGGAGACCTATAGAGCATGCGCAGCCGTCGGCGGGGGAGACGCACACAAACAAACGCGCATTAGACCTCCCCATAGGAAAACATTGAAAAATGCTTTCAATGCTTTCCTATGGGGATTTCAGCGACGCTGGAGGTCCTCACATAGCGTGAGGACGTCTTGTGCCGTTATAGCACACTTTTCATGTGCTATAAACACAGAAGTGTCCTCTAGTGGCTGTCTAGTCTAGAAGACCGCCATTAGAGGAGTTAACTCTGCAAGGTAAATATTGTAGTTTATGAAACTGAAATAATTACACTTGCAGGGTTAAGGGTAGTGGGAGTTGGCACCCAGACCACTCCAATGGGCAGAAGTGGTCTGGGTGCCTGGAGTGTCCCTTTAAGGAGGATTAATATTCAGGTTCAGTGTGACATGGTTGAAGTGTGAATCAGTGAGTGTGACACCATTTGGTGCTAGTGTGGCATGGTTGGAGGATGGAGTGTGACAGGATTGAGGGATTATTATGACATGGTGAGTGTGGCAGAGCGAAGGGTGTTGAGTGTGACAGGATTGGATGTATTAATGTGAGTGTGGCAACGTTGTTGGAGGGGAGTGTGATACAGGATTAGCAGGGATAGATGTGAGTGTGGCATGGTAAAGGGGATGACTTTGTGTGGGGGTGAGGGTGACAGTGAGTGAGTGGAGGTGTGGGTAGCAGTGATTGCGGGAGGGGAGGGTAGCAGTGAGTGGGGGAGGTGAGGGTGGCAGACTGGCATTGAGTGGGGGAGGGGATGTGGCAGTGAGTGGAGGGAGATGAGGGTGGCAGTGAGTGGGGAGGGTGGCAGTGATGGGGGAAGGGAGGATGGCAGTGATGGGGGGAAGGGATGGTGGCAGTGATGGGGGAAGGGAGGGTGGCAGTGAGTGGGGGAGGTGAGGGTGGCAGACTGGCATTGAGTGGGGGAGCGGAGGGTGGCAGTGATGGAGGGAGGGGAGGGTGGCAGTGATGGGGGGAGAGGAGGGTGGCAGTGATGGGGGGAGAGGAGGGTGGCAGTGATGGGGGGAGGGGAGGGTGGCAGTGATGGGGGGAAGGGAGGATGGCAGTGAGTGGGGGAGGTGAGGGTGGCAGTGAGGGGAGGGTGGCAGTGAGACAATAAATTAACTTACCTCAAGAGTGAAGTGACTCCCTGTCCCTGGTGATCTTCTTTCCTGCAGCAGCAGGAGGGTGGCAGTGAGTGGGGGAGGTGAGAGTAGCAGTGAGTGGGGGAGGTGAGGGTGGCAGTGAGTGGGGGAGGTGAGGGTGGCAGTGAGTGGGGGAGGTGAGGGTGGCAGACTGGCATTGAGTGGGGGAGGGGAGGGTGGCAGTGAGTGGGGGAGGTGAGGGTGGCAGACTGGCATTGAGTGGGGGAGGGGAGGGTGGCAGTGAGTGGAGGGAGGTGAGGGTGACAGTGAGTGGGGTGGCAGTGATGGGGGAAGGGAGGATGGCAGTGATGGGGGAAGGGAGGATGGCAGTGAGTGAGGGAAGGGAGGATGGTAGTGAGTGGGGGAAGGGAGGGTGGCAGTGAGTGGGGGTGGGAGGGTGGCAGTGAGTGGGGAGGGTGGCAGTGATGGGGGAGGTGAGGGTGGCAGTGAGTGGGGGGTGAGGGTGTCAGACTGGCATTGAGTGGGGGAGGGGAGGGTGGCAGTGATTGGGGAAGGTGAGAGTGGCAGTGAGTGGGGGAGGTGAGGGTGGCAGTGAGGTGAGGTTGGCAGTAAAGAGTGAGACAATAAAATAACTTACCTCTGTCCCTGGTGATCTTTCCTGCAGCAGCAGCACCCTCGTGGTCCCATGCTCTCCTTCCTGTCTGCAGCTCCGCCTCCACGGGTTCAGAGCTGCAGTCAGACCATGTGGAGATTGTCTCGCGAGCTCTGATTGGCTGAGCTCGCTGACAATCAATCATGGTCTGCAGCTCTGCACCCGTGGAGGCGGAGCTGCAGACAGGAGTCACAGGGATCCGGATTTGTGCACTGTCTGCAGTCACAGTGCACGGTGACAGGCAGCTCTCTCCCGGCGGCACACAGGGGGGCCCAGCATCCAGCGGCACAGAGGCTAAGCTGCTGGGCCCCCCTACTGTCGGGACTCGACAAATGAGTCCTCTTCTCAGTCCCGGCCCGCTCCCGCGGCCGGATTGCTGGAGCGGGCCGGGCCCCCCAGGACCGCCGGGCCCGTGACAATTGTCACGGTTGTCATGCCCTGATGGCGGCCCTGGTAGGTGGCACGAAATCCACCTGAAGGCAGCAGTGCATTAAGGGCTTCACCCCGTTGTAATAGAAGGTGGCACAAAATCCACCGGTCAGTGAGTAGGAATAGGAATAATAACAGTGGACTCACCACTGAGGAAGGGCCAGCAGCCTCTTTATCCTACCGGAAAAATTCTGTGACCCCTGCCTAGTAACAAAAGGAGCAGCCGAAGAAAGGATGTGGACTATCGGATGAGCTCTGCAGGCCGACACTGCGGAGATCGTGGGACTCCCAAAATGGCGGCCGTGAATCTCGCGAGACGCGAGATCCAAGATGGCCGCCGGAAAAACCGGGAAAAAAGTTTCTCGGTGTGTCGGCGAACAGAAAGCGGCTGGTGAGCCGCGAGGGAGTGCTAGGGACAGGGTGAGCGTTACCCTGAGGGGAAGCAAGCTGGGAAGCCAGCGAAACGAAGGGGAATGAAAACGGAGGTATCCTGAGGGGAAAAGTTTACCATAAAACACATATACAGAAAAACATAATAAACGTAAAATAAACGTAAAATAAAAGGGGGGGGAACCCCCCAGGATAGAAAGGGAGAAGATTCCCAGAAGAAACAGAATAAGGAAATCGAATATTAGCATACAACATAGAAAATACAATCTATATAAAGGGAAGAGCCTGAAACTCTGACCTGTCTGCTGATGGAGCAGTAAAGAAAGAGGGGGAGGAGCCTCATCACTGTGAATACTATACCTCCTACTATTTTTTGATTGGTTAACGTTTTCACTCCTTTTCTTTACTGCTATGTGGAGTTAGTAAAGAGAGTTAATGCAAAATATGAAGCCTCCTGTCATGTGGTAAAATTGAGTTGTTACAATACACTCCTGCTGCTCTTCCTCCTTTTCATCTGGATCATTATGTACATTTAATTTCTCATCATGCTCCATATGTGTTACAATTGTTTCAAACACTTTTTCAGAGGAAAGTGGAAAGGTTACATCAACACTTACTAGTGGCACCAGTGCTGACTGAATGAGATTGGTAGTAGTATTGGAAATGTTTAACACACAAACACAACAAAACTAGCTTAAATGTAAACACAAACAGGGTTATTCCTAGTGAATATAAAATGTAAGGCCAAAGTTGCTAACCTGGAAGCATGGATGATAGAGATTCTTTTTCCAGTTTGGCTATTTTAAACCTTGAATTTGAAATTCACTTTTAATTCTCACTTTAGTGAATAACCGTGAAAGAAAAAGTAGGTGCACTGAATGAATTGGAATATATACAATAATTCAATGCACTGATTTTTCTTTTGAAAATATGAACTTTTTTAACCCCTTCAGGACGAGTCAATAGTACACGTTCTGATCAAAACAAAATTTAAACAAAACCTGGAATTTGCGCCATATGTCTGTTCAACCGTAATTCACCTCTTTCATATTAAGTGCACCCACACTTATTATATATCATTTTGTTCAGGGGAAACAGGGCTTTAATTTTGCGTGAACTATTCATATATGAAACATAACTTATTATGAATAAAATAAAAAAAAAGTGAGAAATTAAGATTTTTTAAAAAAAATATAGTTCCGCCTGACATTTTAGTTGCAAATGTCATGATATTGTTCGCTTTTACTGCAATAAAATGCACATATTTGTATTCAGCAATGTCTCACGAGTAAATCAGTTCCCCCATTAGCAGATTTTACGGTGTTTTTGAAAGTTACAGGGCAAATATAGTACATTCCATTTTCCATTTTTTTCACATTAAAATTTGCCAGGTTAGTAATGTTACCTTTGAGACCATGTGGTAGCCCAGGAATTAAAATTACCCCCATGATGGTATACCATTTGCAAAAGTGCACAACCCAAGGTATTGCAAGTGGGGTACGTCCAGTCTTTTTTAATAGCCACTTAGTCACAAACACTGGCTAAAGTTTAGCGTTCATATTTATTTTTGTGAGAAAAAAAAAGCAAAAAACTAATATTTGGCCAGTGTTTGTGACTAAGTGGCTACTAAAAATGACTGGACATACCCCATTTGCAATACCTTGGGTTGTCTACTTTTGCAAATGGTATGTAATTATGGGGGTAATTCTCATTCCTGGGCTACCATACGGTCTCAAAGGCAACATTACCAAACTGGCAATTTTCAATGTGAAAGAAATTAAATGCAAGCCTTATATTTGACTCTCTAACTTTCCAAAACACCATAAAACCCCGTTATACTTGGGAGACTTAACTGAAAACAAACCTAAGTGATTCAAAACAGTAAAAATATTACAACAATGATATTGTCAGTAAAAGTGACGTTTGTGTGTGAAAAATGCAATCAACTTCACTTTTACTAAAAATATCATTGTAATACAATTTATAATTTTGAAACACTAATATTTGTGTTCATCAAAGTCTGCCGAGTAAAACAGTACCCCCCATGTACAGGTTTTATGGTGTCTTGGAAAGTTACAGGGTTAAATATAGTGCTTGCGAATTAAATTCTCTGCACTTTTTGCCTGGGTTGTCAGGCATGTCAATCAAATTTTAATTAATCAAATCACATAATTATGTTAAAAGATTAAAGATTACTTAAAATTACATGTAGAATTTTAATATATACATATATATGTATTTAAATTTATGTGTATACTTATGTAATTGTTTATGTAAATATATATATATATATATATATATATATATTGTGATCCTTGTCAGCAGGTAGCACGGTCCTCTAGGGTAAACAACAGCCACAGTCCTTTTAATTGCGTATAATCCAGGCACTTTATTTGCACTTTATTTGCAAATCCACACAGGAGACAGCAGTAAATGAAAACATAAATATAACACAAATCCCTATAAAAAAAAAAGCCTAGCTCATCTGAGCACTAACTAACATTAGGTTCCCTATATCTCAGGGGTTAAACTAAAACAAAACAATATTGGTTTCACCAACCGTGTTCTTTCTGCACTCTCAGTGCTCAGTCTCCTTGACTCTCTCACTGGAGAGAACAGCCTCTCTCCTACCTGCTTCCTGGGAGGAAGCCCGAAGCCCAGCCCCCCCCCCCCCCCCTCCCCTGTACCTGCCCAGGGAGGGGTTTATTCCCACTGCAACAGCTGATTAACTGCAGCTGAGCAGTGGGTTGATGACAGTTCCAAAAAAACTCTGGCCTGGACCTTATTTCTCCCAGTTGTGTCTAAACTGAAGAGTGGAGCATTGGCCCACCCTTCTCTCCAAATGCTCCACCCCAGGGGCCCATAACTAAACATAGCTTTGTGTTGTGCAACACACAAACTACATATACTCCCCCTGGGGTTAAATGGCCTCTCTGCTTTCACTTTATCACAATATATATATATATATATATATTCTAAGTGTATTTTGTTACCAATATAATGGCCCCGGGGGCCAGATTTGCCACGTGGAGGGCTGCCTGGACTGTCAGGCAGTCCTCGCGAAGAGGATCGCGGCGGAGGTAAGTAAATTTTATCTCCTGGGGCTGCGTTCTATTCTATTAAACTGTTTGTAATTTTTTTTTATATACTCCTCTCTTTTTTTTATATCACTGCAAAATAACTAAAAAACTGCAGGTTTATGGGGCTAAGTAAGCAGGCACCCTTAATCTAAACTGACATCTGACAATACAAGCAGAAGAGAAACTAGTGTAGAGAGATCCCAGGTGGAAGATAATTTGTTGGCCCCCTCTAGCGCAGAATTAGCGATAGATCCCCATTTATCATACAACTTCCATGATGCTATGCCAGCTGGAGATCTACCTTTTGCCCATCTTTGCATGGTTTTATTTGTGAGCAGTGTTTGTTCTTTTGAATGTTGTCATGTTTTTGTATAGAGTATGTGTGCATGTTGTAATATATTTGTATATACTGTTACATAACTGAAAAGAGACTTGCGTCCATCAAGTTCAGCCTTCGTCACATATGTTTTTGCTGTTGATCCAAAAGAAGGCAAAAAACACCATCTGAAGCGCTTCCAATTTTGCAACAAACTAGGAAAAAAATCCTTCTTGACCCTGATGTAGAATTATTAAAAATCTTTATTGAACTTGTATTGAATTATTGTACTAACTCCATTTTAACTGCATACTGTGAATCCTCCATTTTGTCCTCCTAACCTGACTTCTTCAATCCTCCATTTTGTCCTCATAACCTAACTTGTTCATTTCAAAACTACATTACATGACAGAATTTCCCAGCACATCTAATACAATAGACAAAGACTGTATTCTCTATAAAGACATGATTAACTCAGGAACTGCTGACTTTACTGACTTTCCCCTAACTTGCAACATAGTATAATTTGAAGGCCACGAGAACACAGTAGTAATGAAATGTTCTATTCATAAGAGACCTTGCACCTGGACATGAGGCCCGATATCACTGACTGTGTAAAATGACGCTCAAGCCCCCCTTTCCACCGAGTAAACCTCATGCTGGGAAAGATGGCGCCTGAGCCTTCTGTCCACACCCTTGTCCAGAACAATACCACCTCCCGGTGGGAGGACACCTAGCTGGTCACTCAAATCCCTGAGCCAATTAATAATATTGATGGGTGGACACTGATATAGTCACATAACGTTTAATCCAATTAATGATGTTTATTTGTTATTATCTGATATTCAATGATGATGTCATTTTGCTTTTAAAAAGATCTGCACAACTGTTTTCCAACCAGATTGTATTAAATTTTCTGAAGTGCTTTTAACCTGAACTCCATGTGTCAGTGTGAGCTTACTTCTGCGTATACGCAATTTAATCATCTCAGATTTGGACAGGAACAGATAGACATTTAAACATATTTGTTTATTTCTAAATTAATCCACATCAATTTGGCGCATCCAACGTGGGGCATCGGGCTATGGCCTCTGGCCGGTGAGCCGTCCTAAGGAAGACAAGGTTGGACGGGGGAATCCTGGGGGTAGGAAAGGAGATTGATCACCTCCAGGTACATGGTAGAGACTTCTGCAGAGCCACCGGTATGTTCCGGCCCCTTTGATTGACCCGTCCACGTGTCTGTGACTGCTTCCCGGGAGGACATCAAAGACAGGTAATATCTTGCCCGGTGTCTCGTTACTCACTTGTTTACCTGCATTTTAGTCTATCTGTTGCCTGGGTGTGTTTGAATTGTTTGCCTGTTTCCCCATTTTGAGATAAAGGGGGGGTGGACCTGCAGGGGTTTTGCCTGGGGTTCTGTCTTGCTTGTTTTCCCCTTTTTGGGATAAAGGGGGGTGGACCTGAGGGGACTTGCCTGGGTCTTCAGTATATCTGTCTATCTGTTTGTATTTTACCCCTTTTGGGATAAAGGGGGGTGGACCTGAGGGGATTTGCCTGGGTCTTCTGTTGCCTGTTTTACCCCTTTTAGGAACCACGGTGCTGTGGTTGTAGGGAAAAAGGGGGGTTGACCTGTGGATGTGTTCCTGGGGGTCATCTTTTCCTGTTTAACTCTTTTAGGAGCCTCGTGGCTGGGGCTGTAGGGAAAAAGAGGTGTGTTGGATCTGTGGAGATTGTGTAGACTCATAGTTTCCTGGGGATCCTTCTTGTGTCACTTTGATAGCCTAGCTAGCTTCTCTGTGCACGTTACTCTGCTTGCAGAGTGGTGGTACCCTCCAGCTTTGAGCGCTGAGCTGGAGCCATTCCAATTTTTATTTGGTGGTGTGTGAATTCGGGCAGGCATTGCTGTCTTCATCACCACGGAGTAGTGGGACTTATAAAGTGGGTCTTTATAGGGGCACTACAAGAGTGAGGGTAGCGCAGACACTATTAGTGGGCTGCTGTGATGAGGGAGGCATATGGATTTCGGACCGGTGTTAGCTGTTATCCTTGGCCGCTGGTAGTAAGATACTACGGGATTGAGGGAGGTGACTTTGGAGTAAGCACACGAGTAAAGGAAAGGGATTATTGTTGATTTCATTTGAACTGTGATGCATGCACTGTATTTCAATTGTACTGTTGTTTTGTTTGTGTAATTAGGAGTTATTTAAACTCCTGTGTCTGTCTCTAAGGATTTTTCCTTGCCTTTTCCCTTTTCTATACTTCCTATATTATTATTCTATCCTCTCCTATTTCTATTGTGAGAGAAGTGATTGGTCACACACTTCTCACCTCGCTCCAATTAGTGACTAGTCTACGTTTTGGGAAGACGCACTTGGGGGGGACCCACCCCTCTCGAGTGTCAGTCCACCATTGTAGACACTGTTTAAAACCTTTTTCCCCTATATCTGGGACGCCTGTATAGGAGGGGAATGGAACAGGGTTAGAAAAGCCCAATAAGGGCTGACTAGCGCGTGTGATCTAGTTGAAGATAGAGATTGCTAAAGTGTGTAAAATTGCTGTGCCTTCATGTGGTAGATTACTGACAGAGAAGAAAGCAAGCTTACTGGTACAGAGTAGCAATGCTATTCAGCAGGAAGGTAGGGTTGAGGAAGAACTAGATCACAAAGGGTTAAGAATGTATGTATATTATAATAATAGTTTTTGTATTTTGTGTTAGCCATTACCCTGGTAGAGGGTGGGGGTTTTGTATTGAGTTTCACTGAAGAGTATTATTAAATGTTGTGTTTTTGTGTCTCTTTGCTTTTGCAATAATTGTAACGTAACTGTCTTTCCAGCGCTGACATGGTTAAAAAACTTCATGCTGGCTCTCTCCTTGCCTTCTGTGAGACGCGAGGGGGGAGAGGGAGGGGTGACATTCCTGGTTTTTCAGTTCTGCGTTCAGTAAAATTATTCAGAAACTAATGATAAGATTTAGCAATGGAACAAAGTATTTTCTCCAAGACTGTTGTATAAGATAAGGAGTCAGGGATGTAGCTCAGTGTTTATTACGAAGGTTAGGAAAGTGAATCTGATGCAGGAATAGAGAATTATTTGGACGAGTTAAAAATGTAAAGGCAAGTGTGATTTGTTGCATTACTATGCAATGTGGATAGAGGGAATATGCAAAGTTGTTAAGCTAGATTGTGAAGAGGAAAAGTGATTAATGGCTGTAGGTATATTGTTTGCATTCCGTGAGTCTATTTATTTATTTTATTTATTTATTTATTTTTTTTTTTTTTTTTTTTTTTTTTGCACCATGTTATTTCAAAGCTTCACGGGCTGTTACATGTATATTGCTTTCATTTGTCAGCTGAAATGCCCTAAAAGAAAATGGCCCCTAGAACAAAAGAAGGTTGTCCTTAGTACCCACGCCTCCTCCTGCCCTCACTCTGCCCTTACCATATCAGTGAGGTCATATGCCCGTGTATTGTGTCATGCTCATCCTATCTTAAAGACATGCTGTCTTCCTTAATTCCCATATATTATGAACAAAAAAGTTACAATTACTAAAATTATCCTACTATTAGTTTCCCTATATCAGGAAAGTGTCTGTGTTAATATGTAGATAGAATATATATGTCTATCGTTTCATGTATAAGTAACAAGTGTCTTTTAGCTTTGTGTACAAAGATTGATAACATGCTGAAAGAAGGGTTATCTTAAAGAACATTTACTAAAAGAAAGTTCTAATAAACCAAGATTTCTTGAACAAATGAATAAGCCAAGTTTAAAGACTGACTAACATAATTTTTGTTGTAAGCCCAGATATTTTATTATTGCATATGCGTAGGAATTGAGACTTTGGGCATTATAGTATATTAATTCTAGATCTGTTACTAGCAGCGAGTGCCTATCCCACGCATGCTTAAAACACTTCTACTGAGTTAACCTCTACCACTCCAGTTGGAAGGCTATTCCATGCATCCACTACCCTCTCAGTAATGTAATACTTCCTGATATTATTTTTAAACCTTGGTCCCTCTATTTTTGAGACTATGTCCTCTTGTTATGGTAGTTTTCCTTCTTTTAAATATAGTCTCCACTTTTACTGTGTTGTTTTCCCTTTATGTATTTAAAATGCTTTTATCATATTTCCCCTGTCTCGTCCTTTCACCTAGCTATACCTGTTAAGATCCTTTAACCTTTCCTGGTGAATTTTATCCTGCAATCCATGAACCAGTTTAATAGCCCTTCTTTGAACTCTCTCTAAGGTATCCATATCCTTCTGAAGATATGGTCTCCAGTACTGTATCCAGTACTCCAAGTGAGGTCCCACCAGTGTTCTGTACAATGGCATGAGCATTTCCCTCTTCCTACTGCTAATACCTCTCCCAATGCAACCAAGCATTCTGCTAGCATTCCCTGCTGCTCTATTACATTGTACATTGTCATTAACAGCCAGAAACTGGAGTACAAGAAATGTGAATTAATGTATAGCCATTTATAAGCTTAACAAACTCTCCATTATCTTTTCCATTTATTTTCCGGAAGGCAATGTTATTTGTCTATTTTGTATGTTTTAAAAATACATTATCAGTAAAGAGTAGAATAAATTTTATCCCATTTACGAGACATAAAATTGTGATAATGTATATTTGTGATATAAGTAGGAATTACATTTTGAGATGTTAGATATAAATTATTAAATTAAGAACGAGAGTCAGGGATAGCGTCTGTCTCCGCGGGCACAAGGCCCCGTGTGGAGAAGTGGTGGGCAAGCCATCATGGGCCACCCATGGGAGTGAAACGTTCGAGGCTTGTGGAGACAAGATGAGCATGTTAGCCTTTTATTATTTTTCTCTAGGGAAAGCTTAGGGCCAGTTAATAGTTGTTGTACATGGGCTATTTGCAGCCTCCATTGCATTTCTACCTAGTCTTGATTTCTGATGTCTCCTCCATTGCTACATCACCTGTCTGCTCCCTTACCTGCCCACCCCCGCTTATTCCTCCCACCGATCCCTCCCCTTCATCTGCAGTCCCCCACTTTCCCCTACTGCCCCTCCCTCTACTCCACCTTCTCCTCCTCCTACTCCTTCTTCCTGCTCTTACTCCTCCCTCCTCTTCCTACTCCTCCCTCTACTCCACTTTCTCCTCCTACTCCTTCCTCTACTCCACCTTCTCCTCCTCCTACTCCTTCTTCCTGCTCTTACTCCTCCCTCCTCTTCCTACTCCTCCCTCTACTCCACTTTCTCCTCCTACTCCTTCCTCTACTCCACCTTCTCCTCCTCCTACTCCTTCTTCCTGCTCTTACTCCTCCCTCCTCTTCCTACTCCTCCCTCTACTCCACTTTCTCCTCCTACTCCTTCCTCTACTCCACCTTCTCCTCCTCCTACTCCTTCTTCCTGCTCTTACTCCTCCCTCCTCTTCCTACTCCTCCCTCTACTCCACTTTCTCCTTCTACCCCACCTTCTCCTCTCTCCTCCTACTTCTCCTCTATTCCTCCTTCTCCTCCTCCTACTCCTCCCTCTACTCCACCTTCTCCTCCTCCTACTCCTTCTTCCTGCTCTTACTCCTCCCTCCTCTTCCTACTCCTCCCTCTACTCCACTTTCTCCTTCTACTCCACCTTCTCCTCTCTCCTCCTACTTCTCCTCTATTCCTCCTTCTCCTCCTCCTACTCCTCCCCCTACTCCGCCTTCTCCTCCTCCTACTCCACCTTCTTCCCTCTCACTCTATCCACTACTCATTCTTCCATCTCCCCACCACCATATCTATATCCTTTATATGCTTCCTCCCTTCTTATTCCTTACCAATTTCCTCCGCTCATACCTGACAACATTACATTTTGAAGAAAAGTTGCTCTGGCCACTCTTCCGCCACTTCCCAGGGGGGAATACCACACTAACGAAAAATTATTCAGACATGAAAGAATTGTTTTGGGCACTCTCAAGGAAATAGTGCGGTTCTGACCCAGATTCCCATGGAAGTAAGACACCTGTAAGGGGGGTGGCTGTCCCTCATGTTTTTTTCTTCACTAAGTCCCCAGAAATCTCATGAAAGGAACCTGACTCATTAGAACAAAACATGAACATTCAATTTACAAATCTCTACAGAGGGGGGTCAGCAAGAGAACTGTGAATAGAAAGACAAATACCCCCCAATCTCACACAGAAATAGGTGAGGAAACCTCTTCTACTGCTCCTCATGGTTGCTTTGAACAGATGAAAGAAGAAACAAGACACCTTTCAACAGAGCATGCAGTAGCTTTACCAGATCCTGACTCCACTCTGTTTGCGGATAAAGAGGAAAGGTACCATACTGGATTTGCTGTTGCTACAGAAGATCAGGTACGTCAAGCATCTTCACTTTCCTCATTCACATCTGCTCAAGACGCTGAATTGACAGCCTTCTCAGTGGCATACAAAATGCCTGAAGGAAGACATGCCAATATCTACACTGACTCAAGATATGCCCTGGGTGCAGCACATTATTTTGGATCAATCTGGAAGATAAGAAGCACCACTCAGCTGCCCAAAAGCTGCCAACCAAGCCACAAGTGCACCAAGGGAAGTGGACAGAAGGGTGTCCGCTAAAGAAACTTCTATACTCACCATGTAGATCCTACCTACAGATCTCAAGCTTCTGAAAGAATGACAAGCAGCTGCTGACCCTGAAGAAATACAAAGCTGGAAAAACAGAAAGGGGCAACCCTTGAAGACGGGCTGTACTCCAACGCTCTTAAGCTCTGTTTACCCAAAAACATGTACTGGGCAGTGAGCCCATGGAACTTTATACCTATCCAAGACCCTCATGAACTCTTTGATCTCTAAAATACCCCTAAGCACCTAGCTAACTCTCAATATCCCTTTCAAGAATCCAGATGACAAAGAGCTACTGGGTCAAATATGCACTAGTTATCATAGACATTTTGTCAGGATGGCCAGAAGCCTAGCCGGTCATCAATGTGACATCCAAGACCATATACCCAGTAGTGCATTGTGAAAGTTGCAGAGATCACTCAGTGGATTCATTGTTCCAGATTCAAGACTCTCTCTGCAACATGAGAAGTGACATTTGTTGATTTTGACACACTTTTGACTCTAAAGAAAAAAATGACTTGTTAAATAAAAAGATACCAGCAAGTAGGTGTTTGATGGCCATAATAATGCCTGACCACCTGCCATCGATGGAAAGCCGAGGACCCCAAAAGGAGACCTCGTGAAGCTGAAGAGATCCAAATGCCAAGCTTCCTCAGGATTATTTGCCCATCCTGAGTTTGTGGTGATATTAATATTGACTAAATGATCCGAGTCCACCTACGCTGATGTAGCGTGGGACAGGTTTAATACTACACCCTAGCCAAGGTTATTATGTCAATACACATAATACATGACAAGGTACTCTTGACACACCACATTCATGCTTCAGAACATAAAAAGGAGCGCCCCTCTAAAGGGAAAGTTTGATATATATATATATATATATATATATATTGATGCCATAGGTGTGCCAAGGGGGGTACCAGATGATTTTGCAGTAAAGGGAAAGTTTGAGTCCATTTTCCCAACCGTCACTGCTAATAATAATAATAATATTTTGATTTGCATCTATTGCAACCAACAACGTTTACCTGTCACCATGACTTGTTGTGCCTATATTCCAGATAACACAGGTCCATATGGTAATGTAAGCTTGTCTATTTATGATGTCCCTCTGAAGAACTAAGAAGACTTTAAGAACCGTTACTTCATAGGGTTTTGTGCCTTTGGGCTAACCTGTCTTCTGAAACTAACTAATAAAGTTTATCTCTTAGAATATTAACATTTCATAGGGGGGACTGATGTAGAATTATTAAAAATCTTTATTGAACTTGTATTGAATTATTGTACTAACTCCATTTTAACTGCATACTGTGAATCCTCCATTTTGTCCTCCTAACCTGACTTCTTCAATCCTCCATTTTGTCCTCATAACCTAACTTGTTCATTTCAAAACTACATTACATGACAGAATTTCCCAGCACATCTAATACAATAGACAAAGACTGTATTCTCTATAAAGACATGATTAACTCAGGAACTGCTGACTTTACTGACTTTCCCCTAACTTGCAACATAGTATAATTTGAAGGCCACGAGAACACAGTAGTAATGAAATGTTCTATTCATAAGAGACCTTGCACCTGGACATGAGGCCCGATATCACTGACTGTGTAAAATGACGCTCAAGCCCCCCTTTCCACCGAGTAAACCTCATGCTGGGAAAGATGGCGCCTGAGCCTTCTGTCCACACCCTTGTCCAGAACAATACCACCTCCCGGTGGGAGGACACCTAGCTGGTCACTCAAATCCCTGAGCCAATTAATAATATTGATGGGTGGACACTGATATAGTCACATAACGTTTAATCCAATTAATGATGTTTATTTGTTATTATCTGATATTCAATGATGATGTCATTTTGCTTTTAAAAAGATCTGCACAACTGTTTTCCAACCAGATTGTATTAAATTTTCTGAAGTGCTTTTAACCTGAACTCCATGTGTCAGTGTGAGCTTACTTCTGCGTATACGCAATTTAATCATCTCAGATTTGGACAGGAACAGATAGACATTTAAACATATTTGTTTATTTCTAAATTAATCCACATCAACCCCAAAATGGCAGTCAGATATCTCCTCCAGATCCAGTATGGCTGGCAGCCTTGCCGTCGGCATCACAAGCCAGCTTTTGCGTATCGGAGTCATCTCTGACCCCAGACACAGACATCAAGGAGCTATTTCTCAAATTACCATCCAGGGAGGATATCGCTAAAATGCTCTCTGATCTGGATACCTCCATACAAACGAAGATATCTGAACTGAGAGCAGGCCTAGGCTCATTGGATGCATGAGTACAACTCAAGACCACAATAGAGGCCCACAACTCAAAAAATACCGGCCCTGCAAAAACAAACCGGTAAGAACATATCCAACATTACCATGCTGCATAGATACATGGAGGATATACAGTGAGGGGAAAAAAGTATTTGATCCCATAATGATTTTGAACGTTTGCCCACTGACAAAGAAATGATCAGTCTATAATTTTAATTTTATATTAAATTGGGCCCAAAGTGTCAATATTTTGTGTGGACACCATTATTTTCCAGCACTGCCTTAACCCTTATGGGCATGGAGTTCACCAGAGCTTCACATGTTGCCACAGGAGTCCTCTTCCACTCTTCCATGATGACATCACGGAGTTGGTGGATGTTAGAGACCTTGCACTCCCCCACCTTCCATTTGAGGATGCCCCACAGATGCTCAATAGTGTTTAGGTCTGGAGACATGCTTGGCCAGTCCATCACCTTTACTTCAGCTTCTTTAGGAAGGCAGTGGTCGTCTTGGAGGTTTGTTTGGGGTTGTTATGTTTGAATACTGTCCTGAGGCCCAGTCTCCAAAGGGAGGGGATCATGCTCTGCTTCAGTATGTGACCGTACATGTTGGCATTTATGGTTCCCTCAATGAATTGTAGCTCTCCAGTGCCGGCAGCACTCATGCAGGCCCAGACCATGACACTCCCACCACCATGCTTGACTGTAGGCAAGATACACTTGTCTTTGTACGCCTCACCTGGTTGCCGCCACACACGCTTGACACCATCTGAACCAAATAAGTTTACCTTGGTCTCATCGGACCACAGGACATGGTTCCAGTAATCCATGTCCTTAGTCTGCTTGTCTTCAGCAAACTGTTTGCAGGCTTTCTTGTGCATCATCTTTAGAAGAGGCTTTCTTCTGGGATGACTGCCATGCAGACCAATTTAATGCAGTGTGCGGCGTATGGTCTGAGCACTGACAGGCTGACCCCCCACCCCTTCAACTTCTGCAGCAATGCTGGAAGCACTCATACGTCAATTTCCCAAAGACAACCTCTGGATATGAAGCTAATCATGTGCACTCAACTTCTTTGATCAACTATAGCGAGGCCGGTTCTGAGTGGAGCCTGTCCTGTGAAATTGCTTTATGGTCTTGCCCACCATGCTGCAGCTCAGTTTCAGGGTCTTGGCAATCATCTTATAGTGTAGGCCATCTTTATGTAGAGCAACAGTTCCTTTTTTCAGATCCTAAGAGAGTTCTTTGCAATGAGGTGCCATTTTGAACTTCCAGTGACCAGTATGATAGAGTGGGAGAGCGATAACACCAAATTTAAGACACCTGCTCCCCATTCACACCTGAGAACTTGTAACACTAACTAGTCACATGACACCGGGGAGGGAAAATGGCTAATTGGACCAAATTTGGAGATTTCCACTTTGGGGTTTACTCTCTTTTGTTGCCAACGGTTTAGATATTAATGGCTGTGTGAGTTATTTTGGGGTGAACAGCAAATCCACTCTGGTATACAGGCTGTACACTTACTACTTTACATTGTAGCAGAGTGTAATTTCTTCAGTGTTGACACATGAAAAGATAAAACATATTTACAAAAATGTGAGGTGTGTACTCACTTTTGTGAGATACTGTATGTTAGCAAACGTATATTCGTGTAATCCTATTAAGCCTCTAATAAAGACATATCTGCCTCGTGGGTCGTTCATCTGTTCTTTCATTTGAAAGAGTGTGTGTGTGATGCAAACAAAATTGCTACTTACCTGGCTTTACCTCTATCTTAATCACCAAAGTAGCCAGGGTTAATATATAGGTGATCCCAAAGAGAGGGCGCCGAGCCCTGTCGGAAGTGAGTCTCTTAAAGCAGTGCCACATCAGCACCCATCCGTTTTAAATCAGCAAGGAGGAGACGCCATCTCTATGGGATGTTCAACTCTCTGACATTCAAGGATACTGTGTGGGATGACATAATGTACAGTTTGAGAAGTTATTTAAGGGCAATTCGCTTTCACGTGGGAGCAATGGCCAGTAAGGTGTTTGAGCAGTTACCAGCTGGTATACAGAAACATATAAATTCAAAGCAAGATTTGTACCAATACAAAAAAATGCGCCAGTTGCAAAGCAATATGATATTTTTTTAAAAATACTAATATGAATGTTAGTCACGCACAGCTTAGTGTGCACAGTTTGTGGCAAAGTATGTCATTATAGTTAAAGTGTTGTTTGAGGAGATTCGTGTCAACCTTTGGGGTAAAGGAGATGTTTCCTGGTCCCCAGAGGTAGCAAGGCATCGACATGGCTCTATGGGGTGTGTAGGAGTCCAATCTGTGTTATTTGGCCAGTAAAAAGTTAGGGATGTGGGTCAGGCCCTCTGGCCGGGTTAGTGCCCGATCATTAGTGGTGCTACAGTTACTTTAGCAAGATGTCTCATAGAGGGGAGTGTGATACTCAGGCTTGCATCCCATTATGTCTCATCGATTGTTATTACAGAGTGAGGTTAATTAAATAGCATGGATAGGGAAGCCATAAGTGTTGGGGAGTTATATCCTATAGAACGTAAGCTCGTTTGAGCAGGGTCCTCTTCAACCTATCGTTTCTGTAAGTTTTTTTGTAATTGTCCTATTTATAGTTAAATCCCCCCTCTCATAATATTGTAAAGCGCTACGGAATCTGTTGGCGCTATATAAATGGCAATAATAATAATAATATGAGAACTACCGTAGGTAACATTTTAACTTTTTTTTTTTTTTTTAAACTAATAAACGTTTACCCTTTAACGTTTACTCCTTTGTGTTAATGGGACAATAGATGCCTAAATGAGGAGCATTGCTTTTAATTGGGGAGATATACAGTATCTCAAAAAAGTAAGTACACCCCTCACATCTTTGTAAATATTTTATTATATCTTTTCATATGACAACACTGAAGAAATGACACTCTGCTACAATGTAAAGTAGTAAGTGTACAGCCTGTATAGCAGTGTAAATTTGCTGTCCCTTCAAAATAACTCAACACACAGCCATGTCTAAACCGTTGGCAACAAAAGTGAGTACCATACTGCCTACACTCCTACAGCTTGAAGGAGCGGCTGATGGCTGCTAGTAGAGGCTCAGACATCAGTATGTTCCAGGGAGCCGAAATAGCCTTCTATGAGGACCTCTCTGGCCTAACCTTGGATGCCCAATGAGCCCTCCGACCCATGACTGTTTGAACCATTAGGTCTATCTCGGAGTATGCCATAGAATTTCGCACCTTGGCTTCTGAGGTAGATTGGATTAACAGCAGATTTATCTCAGCTTTTTAAAGGGATTATCTGAGACTATGTTGGATGAGATTGCTGCCAAAGAACTACCCAAAAAATTCAATGAGTTTATTATGCTAATTCATAATAGACTCAGAACCAGAAATAAAACCAGACATTTGGCTTTGCCATTAGCACCTCATTTCTCCAGACTGGTTGTTCCTGATCTCTCTATACAGTCCGAACCTATGCAGTTTGGTGTCACTAGACTGTCCGAGGCAGAAAGACAACATAGGAGAAGAGAGGGTCTATGCATATACTGTAGTAAAAAAGGACATGTCAGGAGTACTTGTCCCATACGTCTGGAAAACTACCGCACCTAAGAAGCTTAAGGGGACAGGTCTTAGGTGTAATGGATGCCTCCTCTGGGAATAACATAAATAGATTTCTCCTTGATATTCCGATCATAGTTGACAAAAATAACTTTTCATGCAAGGCCCTGATGGTGCAGCAGGAAATTTCATTGATGTTCATTTTGTTAAAAAGAATGCTATACCTATCAAGGAGAGAATATCACCTCTGGCCATTGAGGCTATTGACGGGAGACCACTCTCTCAACCCTTAATTGCCCATGAAACCTTGCCCATTAACATGTCTATTGGTGCCTTACATAAGGAAGATATAATATTGCAAGTTATTGCATCTCCTTCTTGCCCTATCATATTAGGCTTTCCTTGGCTTAATAAGCACAACCCTCATATCGACTGGGCTAATGGGGAAATATTGGAATGGGGAAAGGATTGTAATGGGAAGTGTATGTTACATCTCACCAAGAGAGTAGGTACCATTAAATTACCCAATATTTTTCTATGCGTGGGATACCCATACCTCCGTTTTTATACGACTTGTATAATGTGGATGCTGCTACTCTTGGTTTTTTATGTTGCCATATAAAGGTGTTGAGTACGTTTTGCGTATTCTGTAGGAATGTCTTGGTTTTTAATTGGCAGGTTACTGAACAGGTATTGCAACTTGGGGAGTAGTATCATCTTTGTTGCCGCTATGCGGCCCAACCAGGAGACATACTTGCCCCTCCACCCCATGATTTAATTTTTTTAGTTTATTAACCAATTTCGTGTAGTATTGCTTGTGGGGTGGTTGTGAAGGCCACTTCAAGGAAGGTCAGGTGGTCAGACCTCCATTCATATTTGTATGTTTCTTTTAGGATGTGTAGGGTATGGGACGGTATATGTGTTCTTAGCGCTTGTGTTTTCATGATGTTTAATTTGTAGTATGAGCATGCCCTGTATTTGGACAGTGTTTCATGTAGGTGTGGGAGAGTTGTATCTGGGTATTCTAATGAGAGCATGATGTCATCAGCGAACATCGTTATTTTATGTTCCATGTTGCCTATTTGTATCCCCTTGATATTTTTGTTCTGTCGTATATGTTGTGCTAGAGGCTCTAGTATCAGGATGTATAGCAGACACGACAGAGGGCACCCCTGTCTTGATCCATTTGTCATTTTAAAGGCTGATGAGGTGAACCAACTATTTGCCACTCGGGCTGACGGGTTTGAGTACAATGCTGATATTAAGGATATGAAGTTCAGTGGAAGTTTCCGCAGCACGGCCCCCAGGAATCCCCAGTGCACCCTGTCAAACGCTTTCTCTGCGTCTAGTGAGAGGAATACTCTGGGTCTCCCTGAGGCCCGCGCTGCACTCATCTAATTCATCAGCTTCCTAGTGCCATCCGATCCCTGTCTTCCCTTTACGAAGCCCACTTGGTCTCTATGTACCACTGATGGTATTATATTTGAGAGCCTGTTCGCGTAGATTTTTGCCAGGAGTTTTGTATCTGTGTTTAATAATGGTCTGAGGTTTTGGGGCTTATTGGGTGGTTTCACCGGCTTGGGCAAGGCTGCTATATGTGCCTCCAACATCTCCGATGGCATATAGCCAGTATTTACAATTTTGTTGAAGGTTTCTTCTATGTGGGGGAGCAGTATATGGCTGAAATTTTTGTAGTAGCTGTTTGTAAAGCCGTCTGCACCTGGTGATTTGCCCTGCAGTAGAGAATGAATGGCTTTCTCTATTTCTAGTCATGAGATTGGTGTTTGAAGTTGTTCTTGCTGTGTTGGATTAAGCTGTGGTAAATTGGCTTGAGTCAGAAATTCTTGTATTTCGTGGTCAGTTGGTTGGTGGGTATTTCCGTCTGTTAAGTTATAGAGCTTGGTGTAGAAGTCCGCCATATTGTCATTTATGTGTTGTGGGTTTATTATTTTAGTTCCGTTTGGGGTGATCATGTGGTGTATTTTGGATTGTGTTTGGGTTTGTCTGAGCAGTGATGCTAGGGCTTTCCCTGCTTTGTTGCCTTGGGAGTATTGTTTCCTTTTCAATTTTGTCAGTATGTGTGCAGTTTCTTGAAGTTGTAAGTCATTTAGTTCCTTTTGGGTGTTGTAAATTTGCGTCTGTCTTTCAGTTGTTGGTGAAAGGAGCTGGACTGTGGTTTGGTCCCTAAGTGTCTTAAGTAAGGTGGTGTATTTTTGCTGTGTTAGTTTCTTTATGTATGCAGCTCGGCTAATTAGTATTCCTCTTATTACCGCTTTGTGAGCTAGCCATATAGTATATGGTTGTGTTGGAATTGAGCTGTTTGTCTCAAAGTTATTCTTAGTTTCATTTCTCAATGTTTCTTTGAAGGTTGTGTCGTGCAGTAGTGTGTAATTTAGTTTCCAGGGTGCTGTTCCCCTAAATTGAAGTGTGAGAGTTGAAGGCGCATGATCTGACCATATCATGTCTCCAATTTTACAATCTATTATCGATGTTAAGAGATTAGCGGCTACAAAGATATAATCAATACGTGAGCTAGTCTTATGTATTTGTGAGTGGTATGTGAATTTGCGGATGTTCGGGTGAATTGTTCGCCATGAGTCATAGATGTTAAATTCTGGTATTAATTTTGTAATTGCCTTACATCAGGGTTTTAGAGCAGCATGTCTCCTGGAGTCTTTTGATACTGTCGTGTCTAGACATGGGTCTAGAATATGGTTCAGATCTCCGCTGAGAATTAAGTTTGACAATTGTGAACCTGGGATTTTTTAAAGGACTCTGTGTAAAAAATTACTTTGGTTGGTGTTAGGTCCTTATATTGAGACAATTCTGTATATGGTATCATTAAGTTTACAGTGTAAAATGATATATCTGCCTTGTGAATCTTTTTTAATTTGAAGTAATTCAAAGGATAAGGAGCGGTGTAAAAGAATGGAGACGCCCCTCGATTTGGAGGAATGCGTGGAGTGATATTTTGCGGGGTATTCGTGTTGTGCAAATGTGGGTGTTTTGTTATGTACGAAATGTGTCTCTTGAACACATAATACCTCTATTTGTCTCTTCCTAGCCATGTCTAGTAGAATACGTCTTTTGTGTGGCGTATTCAAGCCACGAGCATTAATAGTTTGTATCTTCAGTTTGTGTTATTTGTATGTTTGCTGGGATGGTTGTTCTTTGTGAGTTTGAGAGTACCTTGACCAAGGGGAGTGTAACTTGGAGTGGATGGTGGAGGGGAGGAGGGTGTGAAAGTATGGGTAAGTTCCCTGCATGAGGGAAGTGGTGCATTTATTGCGCACCGTGGGGTTTGGAAACAAGTCGTCTCTAGTAGTGTGGCGTGTGGGCTGGTCTCCTTCCTGAAAGAGAGATTGCAACTTTGACAGAACTTCTCTTTTTTTTCTTTTTTTGGGGGGGAACTAGAGTAAGTATTAACTGAAAAGCAACTTATTACCAACATGGTTATAACTTCTAAGATTGTTCCCCCTGGGCGGTTTCTTCACTTGAGCCTATGCACAGTAACACACTTTTTGTTTATAAGTCTTACTGACTTCCTTGGGTTTTATGGCATTCTGGGAGTCGAACATGGCGCCCCCACTCTACAGTTTTTTTGTTGTTTTTTTTTTTGCATTTCAATACGATTCTGTGTCAGGGCCAGTGGGAGGTTGACTTCCAGGGCGCACTGTCAGAGGATCATCATAGTGGTTTTCCGTGCACCTCCGCTCTGCGTGGGTCCACAATCTCCATCACATTAGTGCTAGCCATCTCTCAGTACAGCTATTGAGAACCTTCTGTTACTATCCAAGCTAATAGTTTTGTTTGAATACCTTGTATAGCTACATTTCTCGAACAGTATGCCATTCATTATTGCAACCTCGTATTAACATTCATAGCCCCGATTAGGTCCATTATAAGCCATAGGAGCCCACTGCGCTTCCCCCTGACCCGTCCCCCTCCCTCCCCCCCGATAGGGGAGACAGCGGGGGGAAAGCGCCGGGCCCAAGCCGCCCCCCCACCCCAACTCCTCCGCCCAAGCTACGTTATACCAATTTATCAGTTAGAGTTCAGTGCGAGTTATTACTCCAGCTCCAGTGCAGCCAAATTCCAGTCCACAGTCTTTGTCAGGCCGCTATCCAGCCATGTTCTTTAGCGTGGGCTTTCTCTTAGTGTAATTGTCCCGTTAGAAATCTTGCTTGTGTAGTGAGATGCTGAAAGTTGCTTAGGCAGTTACACGGGAGGAATAGGAAAGAAAATAGTAATAACAGTAATATAAATAATATACCGTATATACTCGAGTATAAGACGAGTTTTTCAGCACATTTCAGCACACTCACTCGTCTTATACTCGAGTCAGTTGTCTGTATTATGGCAATTTTCATTGCCATAATACAGACAAGGACCGGGGGCTGTCAGGAAGCTGTAACTTACCTTCACCGCAGCTCCTGTCAGCTCCCTTCTCTCTCCTCCATCCGTGCAGCTCCCAGGTCAGCTTCCTCTGCAACTCTCGCGAGAGCCGCGGGGTCAGAGCGTTGCCACGGGTTACCATGGCAACGCTCCGCGCGGCCGCGAGAGTTGCAGAGGAAGCTGACCTGGGAGCTGAACGGACGGAGGAGAGAGAAGGGAGCTGACAGGAGCTGCGGTGAAGGTAAGTTACAGCTTCCTGACAGCCCTCCTCCTACAGCCCATCCACTGGACCACCAGGGAGTGAGAGCCCCCCTCCCTGGCCAGCTAACAAGCAGGGAGGGGGGACGAAAAAATAAATAAAAAAAATAATAATAATAAAAAAAAAATAATAATAAAAAAAATAATAACATTAAAAAAATCTATATTACAATAATAATTAAATAATAATTATTAATAAAATGCCCACCCCCACCAATGCTCTGCACTCACACACACACACTGCACTCACACACACTGCATTCATACACACACTCATACACACACTGCACTGCATTCATTATATACACACACTGCATTCATACACACACTGCATACACACTGCATTCATACACACACTGCACTGCATTCATTATATACACACACTGCATACACACTGCATTCATATACACACTGCATTCATACATACACACACTGCATTCACACTGCACTCATACACGCACTGCATTCATTATATACACACTACACCCACACACTGCACTCATATACACACACTGCACTGCATTCATTATATACACACTGCATACACACTGCACTCATATACACACACTGCACTCCATTCATTATACACACACTGCATTCATACACACACTGCATTCATACATACACACATACACACACTGCATTCACACTGCACTCATACACACACTGCACTTAATTCATTATATAGACACTGCACTCACACACTGCACTCATATACACACACTGCACTCCATTCATTATATACACACTGCATTCATACACACACTGCATTCATACATACACACTGCACTCATACATACACACTGCATTCATACATACACACATACACACACTGCACTCATACACACACTGCACTGCATTCATTATATACACACTGCACTCATATACACACTGCACTCCATTCATTATATACACACTGCATTCATACACACACTGCATTCATACATACACACTGCACTCATACATACACACTGCATTCATTATATACACACTGCACTCACACACTGCACTCATATACACACACTGCACTGTATTCATTATATACACACTGCATACACACTGCACTCATACACACACTGCACTCATACACACACTGCACTCATATACACGCACTGCATTCATACACACACTGCATACACACAGCATTCATATACACACTGCATTCATACACACACACACTGCATTCATTATATACACACACTGTAAATAAATATTAAATTAATATATTTTTTTTAGGATCTAATTTTATTTAGAAATTTACCAGTAGCTGCTGCATTTTCCACCCTAGTCTTATACTCGAGTCAATAAGTTTTCCCAGTTTTTTGGGGTAAAATTAGGGGCCTCGGCTTATATTCGGGTCGGCTTATACTCGAGTATATACGGTAAGTAATAAACGTAAATATAAATAATAAGTGATTAATATCGGGGTATTGTTTATTGTATTGTATTGCTTATACCTTTATCACTATTTTATTATATATTGTATTTCTTTTATTGTATTTTTTTAACATTAAAGTACTTTTTTAATTGGACCTAACTTTGCTGCTGTCGGATTGTTTGAAACTATATCCCTTGTGGGGATCATACCACCCAAGCGCTTTGGATTGAGCAAACCAAAACTTGCTCATTATTTCTGCTTACACTCCTTTTTTACGGTGTACACTCTTGTGGTTCTGTTTGTTTATCTCCACATATTCACAGAGGAGCCAGGTTTTATGGCTCCATTACACGAGTGCACATTTTATAGATTTTACCTACCCTTGCTTCATAGCTCTACATACTTCACCATATACGATTTTTATTTGTTTGTTTTTTATGAGGATACCCCCTACCACACCTATAACTTGAAGAATTGCCTCTGCACTTGATCCATAGGCGGGGATTATTCCGCCCAGGCGCATACACTGGAGATGTATTGAAGCTCCGGGAAAGTGTGAGTGCACATCTTTTATTTTACATATCATCACTACAGTTTTAAATACTACACTATTATTCCTTCTCTGGTTCTCTTCACATATACCTTGTCACCTACCCCCCTGGTTGTATCCAATTTTCTGATCGGAAAAGAGATACTCCGTATTGGTGTTCCAGCTGCTTTTGGACTATTATCACTTTGCTTCCGTGCTGAATTTATTTTTTTATTATTATTTATTGTATAAAGCTAATGTGCCTGTATTAGTACTATGTGACAATATGTGATATATACATATCTTTTACACACATTCAGATAGTAATTGTAATAATATTGAAATTTATTCATTAGTATTATCTATAAATATTCAATATTATAAGCATAGTTACCATTTATATATTATTAAACATACGGTAATTATATAGTTAGTATACAGATATATCTATGTAGGTATATTGTTTGTCTGACCTTTTTCAACCCCTCTTCCAAATAAGTTGGTTTCTAACACTTAGTTCTTAAGTGTAAGAGATGTCTTATCTCATTGCAATCAGTTTAGTCATTCAATGAATAGAGTGAGAAAGAGGAAAGAAATTGTGCCTGTGCATCTTTACCTCTGTTACAATATGGAGTCACATCTGCTAAGTAGTGACTTTACAGTATACATTTTTAATTTCAATCTTATCACAAAAATGTCTGTCAAAACTCATGACAAGGCCCCTTATTCAAGTAAATCAATTAAAGTATTGATCAATTAAAGTATTGGTGGAATAGTTTCCCCTTTCAGCAGATCAAAGTCTTTTGGTGGAAAGCTAGAAAGGGTGAAGGATATATATTTTTTTCAGATAGCTACACCTTACACCTATAGGCACCTTGGAGGGTAAAGACCAAAGTTAGGGTTGTTCATAAGACACACGGGAATTTCTCATTAATCTAGTAGAGAAGTTCCATTGAGTGAGGAAATTACTTTACTGCTGCCATTCCTTTGAACAGTCATTTTGATAGAGAAGCCCCCTCTGTATAGTCCTTGGGGCTTTGGTGATAAAATAGTTCTCAGGGCTTATTCAAAGTAGAGGAAGAAAAGTCTGAGAAAATCTGCAATGAGGAGTGTGCTTCGGAATGTAAGCTCATTTGAGCAGAGCTTTCTTCATCTCTTGTTTCTGTTATATTCCATACGTAAATTACTTGTTGTCAGGTATCCCTATTTTATTATTGTAAAGTGCTGCAGAATATGTTTGCATGATATAAATGCTAATAATTATAATATAACCTGATAACATAGAAACATAGCATGTGACAGCATATAAGAACTGTTTGGCCCATCTAGTCTGCCCAATTTTCTAAGTACTTTCATTAGTCCCTGGCCTTATCTTATATCTAGGATAGCCTTATGCCTTTCCCATGCTTAAACTCCTTCACTGTGTTAACCTCTACCACTTCAGCTGAAAGGTTATTCCATGCGTCCACTACACTCTGTAAAGTAATACTTCCTGAAATTATTTTTAATCATTTGCCCCTCTTATTTAAGACTATGTCCTCTTGTTGTGGTGGTTTTTGCTCTTTTAAATATGGTGTTCTCTTTTACTGTGTTGAATCCCTTTATGTATTTAAATGTTTCTATCATATCCCCCCTATCTCGTATTTCCTCCAAGCTCCTTTTTTTTTTTTTTTAAAGATTCTTTATTTTTCATTTTTCAGTTTTCATGAACAAAAGTGAGTGAACGTTTTTACAGAAAAAAGAGGTTGGTTAGTTAGGGGGTTACAATAGGATACAAAATATTTCAGTAGGACATTTTTCTGGCATTGTGGTTTGGTATCTCTCATAACCTTTTCTTTTGAGGACCTTGAGTTAGGAAGGCTACGTGTGCGACCGTTCGGGTCGTGTTGCCTGCGGTTAGGTGGAGTTATAGGGTTCTAGGGGTGGTTATGAGGCGTCTTTCGAGTTACCTGTTCCGGGATATTCCGGTTATTAGAGATAGTTGAGGTTGTAGGGTCATTAGCCAGAAGCTTTCAGTGGTGATCCTCCTATTGTTGGGGGGATGGGGATAACTGTCTGGGGGAGTATGGCCTTCGAGTCGGGCAGAGGTTGTGGTTGTGTCTGTAGGGCCAGGAGGTTAGGGTGGGTGGTACAGGGAGGGTAGTGTTAAGTAGGGGGGTAGTTAAGGGGGGGGGAGAGGAACTGTGGAGGAGTGAATAGAGTGCTGCTGCCCTTCTGGCTTTTCCCTCCGAACCCAGGGTGGTGGGGTTGGATTGGGGGTGGGTTGAAGCTGTGCGCTTCATCCTAGTTATGGTTAGCGTCGGTGGTGTAGGTCGTCAGGTCTGGTGTGTCACCATGGGAGGGCATTGTGTCCGTCGAGCCGCGGGTCCCAGACTTTGTGGAATGAGTTAGGGGTGTCGTGTATCTGTGCTGTAAGTCTGTCCATGTCTATGCTGTCTGTGATTTTCGTATGTATTTGAGAGTGAGTGGGTATACGTGTTGTGGACCAGTTTTCGGCGATTGCTCGGCGTGTGGCTAGGGCTATTCTTGCTATGAGCTTATTTTCACTACGGGTGAAGCTGTCCAGGGGCTTAGAGAGTAAAAGGGCCCATGGGTCAAGGGGTACTGGTTTGTTGAGTAGGCCAGATAGGAGGGTCGTCATAGTTTTCCATAGGGGTGTAAGTTTAGGGCATGTCCACCAGCAGTGGAGGAATGTGCCTGTTTCTCCACACATTTTCCAGCAGAGGTTGGTGTGGTTTTGTTTCATGGCCTTCAGGCGGCAGGGGGTGAGGTACCATCTGAAGAGCATTTTGTATGCCTGTTCTTGATGGGTGACGCAGATTGAGATGGATTTAATAGATGCCCAGATGTCGGCCCAGTCCGTGGGGTCCTCGGGGGGTCCGAGATCTTTTTCCCACGCCGTAATATATGGGAGGGCTATCTGCGTGTGGTGTGTGGTTAGGTTTATGTAGATAGATGAGATTTGGCTCTTCCTGGATGGTGACTGTAGGGTGTCTCTTTCAAACTTGGTCAGGGACGAGGTGGCTGCTATGCGAACCGTGTCGGTCGCTGCGAAGCTTCGGAGTTGTAGGTAGCGGAAGTGATCAAATGTGGTTAGGGTTTCGGGGTTGGGGAGCTCCGTGTATTGCAGGAGCTTGCCATTGGGGTAGAGGTGTCCCAACCTAACTATGTCTCGGTCTTCAAAATGGGCATAGTGTTGAGGGGTGAGGCCAGGTTGGAACATTTTGTTGCGGAGGATTGGGGTGAGGGGCGAGAGGCCTGTAGACAGGTCAAATTTGTCGCTGAGCCGGTCCCAGAGGTCTAGGGAGTGGGTGATTGCTGGGGATGTGGGGGGTGGCAGTGGCCTGTATTGCCTTTGGAGCCACATGTATTGGGAGGGGTGGTCTCGGCCAAAGATGAGGTGTTCCAGGTCCACCCATCGTTTGTGTGCGGGGGGGAGATGCCAGTGTTGGATTTGTGTCAGGTGGGCTGCATGTAGATAGTGGGTAACGTTGGGGAGGCCTAGACCTCCGGAGAGTTTGGGAACATATAATGTGGCTCTGCGGATGCGGGGTTTTTTCCCGTTCCAAATGAATCGGTCTATGGCAGTTTGAAGGCTTTTGAGGTCCGTTTTATTGCAGGGGATGGGTAGTGCTTGGAAGGCATAGAGGAATTTGGGTAGGAGGTTCATTTTAACGGAAGCTATCCTTCCTAGCCAAGATATGTTCATCTGTTTCCAGCGCTCCAGGTTTTGAGTTGCTTTCTGGAAGAGTGGGGGATAGTTGGTTTTGTATAAGGCGTTGGTGTCACTAGTGATTTGGACTCCCAGGTAAGTGATTGCCGTTGGGCGAATCCGAAAAGGGAAGTCTTGTTTTAGGGAGTGGATAGTGGGTTCTGTCAGGTTGAGCGGCATGAGGTCTGTTTTGGTGGCATTGAGTTGGTATCCCGATATCTTTGAGTAGTCTTGTAGGGTTGTTATGAGGGTGGTCAGGGTTGGAATGGGGTCAGTCAGGGTGAGGAGGATGTCGTCTGCGTATGCGGCGATGGTGAATGTGTCGTCCCTAATTTTGAGTCCTTTGATGTGTGGGTTGGTACGTATGGTCTCCAGCAGTGGTTCGAGGGATATAGCGAATAGTAGGGGGGACAAGGGGCAGCCTTGTCGGGTTCCGTTCAGTATAGGGAAAGAGGGGGGGGTGATATTGGGGATTAGTAGCTGCGCAGTCGGGGTGTGGTACATGGCTTGGAGAAAGTGGGTGAGTTCTTGTGGGAATTTGAATTTGCGAAGGACTTCGAATAGATAGGGCCATAGAAGGCGGTCAAAGGCCTTCTCGGCATCTAGGGAGAGTATGGCGGTCGGGAGGCGTTTATGGTTGGCGTACCAGATTAGGTCTATGACCCTTCTGGTGTTGTCTTGTGCCTGTCTATGGGGGATGAAGCCTACTTGGTCTGGGTTGATGAGTTTGGGCAGGAGGGGATTAATTCTCGTTGTCATGACTTTGGTCAGGAGTTTTAGGTCTATGTTTAAGAGTGAAATGGGGCGGAAGTGGCCTGGTTCTTCGTGGGATTTCCCGGGTTTAGGTAGGAGGGTAATGTTGGCTTGCGTCATGTCGGGGGGTAGAGGGTTGCCTTTGAGCATTGCATTGAAGACTTTGCATAGTCGTGGGGTGAGTATGTCTCCGAATGTTTTATAATAGATAGCTGTGAAGCCGTCAGGTCCGGGGCTTTTATTGGGTTTCAGGGATTTTATAGCTGCTTGTAGTTCTTCTGGGGATATGTCTGCTGAGATAAGAGTTCTGGCTGTGTCAGTGAGGGAGGGGAGGGAGAGTTTCTCAAGGAAGTCGTCTGTTAAGGATCTAGCGAGGTCAGTTTGGGGGTCCGGGGTGTGGTTGTAGAGGGACGTGAAGTATTGCTGGAAGGTTTTTCCGATGGTGTGTGGGTCAGTGCTCATTGTACCGTCTGATGTGCGGATCTTAGAGATTCGTTTTGTGTCTGTTAAGTTTTTGAGGCGTTTAGCTAACATCGAGTCTGCCTTGTTGCCCTTTTCATAATATCTTTGTTTGGTCCATGTGAGTGCTTTGGCCGTGGTTGAGAGGGAGAGGCGTTTGAGTAGGGCTCTCGCTGTCGTGAGTTGGTCAAGGTGTGAGGGGGTCGGGTGGCGTTTGTGGAGGGTTTCTAGGCGGCCTATGTCTGAGATGGCATCCATTAGTTGTCTGTTGTGCTGCTTTTTACGCGCTGTGGCTATTGCTATGAGTTTGCCTCTGATTACTGGCTTGTGGGCCGCCCATAGGGTGATTGGGGAGGACACGGAGGGGTCATTCAGGGTGAAATATTCCTTAATGTCATCCGCTAGGGACGAGGTAATGAGCTTGTCTTGTAGGAGTTGTGAGTTAAGTTTCCAAGTCCAGGGGCGTGTCATGTTGGGGATTGAGAGGGTAAGGGAGATGTCGGCATGGTCCGACCAGGTTATGTGACCAATGGAAGTGTTTGTGATTCTCGATGTTATGTTTGGGGAGATGAGGAAGTAATCGATGCGGGAGTAAGTGTTGTGAGGGTGGGAGTAGAATGTATAGTCCAAAGTTGAGGGGTGTTGGGCTCTCCAGATATCCAGGAGGTTGTGTGTGTGTAGGAAGTGGGAGAAGGGAGCGTCGTTGTGTGATGGTCTTGGGTCGTTCTGAGTTTTGGTGGTGCGGTCAATGGGCGGGTGGTGTGTGGCGTTGCAGTCGCCACCTACAATGGTGAATGTGGCTTTAATCGTAGTGAGATGTGCTGAGAATGTTTGCCAAAAGGTCGCGTCTGGGGTTGTAGGGGCGTATAGAGAGGTGATGGAGTAGGTTGAGGAGCCTATTTTGCCTGTGAGCGTGAGGTATCTACCTTGTTTGTCTGGGAAGGTTTGGATGTCGTTCAGGGGGCAGGATGCTTTAAGTATGATGGCCACCCCTTTGGTTTTAGCTTCTGGGGAGTTGGCGAGAAAGCTGCGGTTGTAGTGTTTGTTCCTGAGTGGGAAGTGTTTGTGGGGGGTGAAGTGTGTCTCTTGGAGTAGGAGGATGTCTGCTTTTTGGTTGTGTGCCCATCGTAAGAGGGCATGGCGTTTTTTGGGGTTGTTGAGGCCCTTAGCGTTAATGGAGACACAATGTAAGTTGAGTGGCATGGTCAGGAATGGTCTGGTCAGGTGTCGTAGCGTATGAGGGGGTGTTGGACTGGTCAATGGGGAGGAAGGGAGGAGGTCTGGGCCCGGGTGGTCCCAGGAGGGCAGCAGGAGGATTCAGAAGACGGGTAAGGTGTATGGGGAGGGGGGTAAACGTGCTGGTCTTACGTCGATTGCCAGCAAAGGTGAACTGTGGTACCGGGGGTCTCACTGGTCAGTGTATTCGGAGACCGGCGGTACGGAACAGGTTATGTGAGGGGAGTAATGGTCGTTCGTCTGAGAGTGGTCGGCAAACGGCAAATAGGTTCGTATGGGCAGTCTTGTCCTAGTAAGGAACCGGGGAGAATGAAACCTGGAAGGTAGGCTTCTTAACTATGTACAACGGAGTTTAGAGGATGTCGCGTCTTTTGTGTTTGGCTTTACCCTTCAGATACTTTTCTGTTCTGTCCGGGGGGGGGGGGGGGACACACATGAACAAGTTGTGGGAGCAAGTTGTGGGATACAATGAGTGCTCTGCGAAGTAAGCATTTTTAACAGTTGTTACAAGTTATTACACATATCACAAGGGTCTGTATGGCATGCATGTAAGATATGAATAGTTTGGGTTGTCATCATGTATCTATACTTGATCAGCCAGAATTGAAACTGCTTTCATACCCTAAGTGGGTGGAATGTCAAAGTATCAAATCACCGTAGTTGTGTGTGGCTGGGAAATACCTCCCTGCAGGGATCCCTGTCTTTGACCTTCCCATGGTTTGTCAGGTTTTATCACCCTGTCTTAAGCTACTGAGCAATCAGAATTCAGTCTGTTTGTCTGAGATTGCCTGGGGTAGGGTGGCACTGACCTGGCTGATCATTCTTTAGGTGTGGGTGGTCCGGCCAGGCTGGAGGGTCGTATTGCCCCGGTCTCAGTCTCTCTGGGGACGTGAGGGGCTATAGTGCCTCCCGCGAGTGTCTGGGGTCATTGTAGTTATTGGGGAGTGCCTTTTCATAGTGGCTCTAGGCCGTCGCGGCCCGCCGCCCCCCCCGTCCCGTGGGAGGGGGGGGGGGGGATGGCCGCCAGGGCCCAGACCATCTGTAATTTACTGTCTACGCATTCCCGTCCTCCAGCCAGGTCGCGTGCTCTGTGACTCAGGGGAGTCGTTACCTCGTCTGTTACTGGGCCTCTGCAGCCCGCCACCCCCCACCCCCGTTGGAGGAGGGGGGGGGAAGGCCGCCAGAGTCCCACTGTGTTCCATCGATCCCGCCTCCCCCAGTCCCCCCTGTGCCTCAAGTGAGGTTGTGTATGAGCCACATGGTGTATATATCGTGTCATATCATCCCTGCCCGAGGCCGTCGCGGCCCGCCGTCCCCCCACCTCATAAGAGGGGGGGGGGAGGGGGGACCACCAGGGCCCCGGGTCCCTCCACCCTGTCCATTTCCCCCCACCCCAAGCAGTTGGAATAAGGCAAAAAAGGTGTCCCCACTGTGATCTTACTGTAGTCCCAATGTACTTAGAGTTTGCACAGTTCGATCTCCAGCAGCCGGGTCTTGGGGTGTGAGGTGGAGTGTTTCATCGCTGGGTGAGGTCGCCTTCATCTGCGGTTGTGGATGATGGACAGCATCTTGTGGATCCTGGGGTGGGTCTCTTGAGCCTGTTGTGGCCTCAGGTTGAGGTCGGCCGGCCGGTATGCCTCAAGGCCGGCAGCAAGGGTAGCTGTGGTGGGTGGTCGCGTCTGCCGGGATAGGGCCCTGGTGATGCTGAGTAAGTGGGTCCCGAGGGCCAGAGGGTAGGCATAGGTGTTGAGTGCATTTTGTCCGGTTCTGGGGTTCGCGGTTAGGTCGTTAGTTTCGGCTTGGCAGTGCTGATGGTATTAGTTCTGTGTGTCCGGGGTCGGTTAGTAGGGTGGGCTTGAAGTGAAGGTGCCATGAGTGGAGCCAAGACGCGGCTGTAACAGTGGGCTTCGGTTTAGGCTGGAGGCTGTCTAGGGCGTTGTCTTCTGTCGCGTTCCCTTTGTGGTTGTTGGTCCCATGGACCGTATTGGGCCGCTGGTTGTCGTTGCGAGGCAGCGTTTGAGTCCAGGATTAGGTCTTGGAGGCCTAGTTGCGTAGCGAATTCTCGGGCTTCCGATGGTCTGTATAGCGTGTATGTGTGGTTGTCTCGCCGCACCATAAGTTTGAAGGGATGGCCCCAGGAGTAGCGAATTCTCCGTGCCTGGAGGGCTTGGGTCAGCGGTTTGAGTTCTCTGCGTTTGCGGAGGGTCGTGGGTGCTAGGTCTTGGTATAGTTGTACCGTGTGGCCTTCAATCTGCAGTGGGGTCTCTCTGGTGGCCCGCATGATCGCCTCCTTAATGTGAAAGTAGTGGCAGCGAACTATAATATCTCGGGGTTGCGATGAGCCTGCTGTGGGTGGGCGAAGGGCTCTGTGTGCCCTGTCTAGGAGGAGGTCGGATGGCGCGGCGTCTGGCAGCAGGCTGCTGAAGGCCTCAAGGAGCATGGCGTTAAGGGTTTCTGGTGCTGCGGATTCAGGCAGGCCCCTTATGCGAATGTTGTTTCGCCTTGACCGGTTATTAAGGTCTTCTTGTAAGTCTTCCAGGTAGGCTATTTGTTCTTGCATGTCTTTAAATTTGTCTTCGTGGTTGGAAGTTATGGCGGTAACGTCAGCCATTTTGGATTCTAGCGTGTGTGTGCGCTTAGTTAGGGCGGTCAGGCCTTCATTGGTTGGGGCCAGATGCTTAGTAAGTTCATCTGCCACTAGGGATTTCATGTCTGTGAGTAGTTCCTTGAGGTCTTGCCTGGTAAGGGGTGATGTCTCTTTCCTATGGCTAGTTATGCTGGTGTCAGAGTCTGAGTCCGAGGCCTGCATGCTGTGTGCGCATGGCGCCTCTCTGTCTGACCTGGTTTTGAAGATTGGTGCCACGGCCGTTCCGGACTTGGATTTTCGTCCGCCTCCCATTTCAGCTTGCTCTGGTGTGGGTCGGGTATGCAGTGCTCGGTTCACGGGTGGATTGCCTGTGTTAGTGCCCGTTTTTTGTGCTTATGTTGCGTTTGCCGCCACGGAGCTCTCTCAGACCGCGGCCATCTTCATCGGCAGTCAGGCTCCGCCCCCCCTCCAAGCTCCTTTAATATTTCTTAGTAAATTTTATTCTGCAATCCATGAACTAGTTTAGTAGCCCTTCTCTGAACTCTTTCCAAAGTATCAATATCCTTCTGAAGATATACGGTCTCTAGTACTGCGTACAAGAGAGGTCTCACCAGTGTTCTGTACAATGACATGAGCATTTCCCTCTTTCTACTGCTAATACCTCTCCCTATACAACCAAGCATTCTGATAGCATGTCCTGCTACTTTATTACATTGTCTGCCTACCTTTAAGTCATTTGAAAAAATTACTCCTAGATCTCTTTCCTCAGATATTGAGGTTAGTACTGTATCAAATATTCTATACTCTGCACTTGGGTTTTTAAGCCCAAGATACATTATCTAGCACTTGCCCACATTAAATGTCAGTTGCCACAGCTCTGACCATGTTTCTAGTTTACCTAAATCATTTGCCATTTGGCCTATCCCTCCTGGAACATCACCCTGTTGCAAATCTTTGTGTCAATAGCACAAATACATATCTTACCATCAAGAACTTCTGCAATATCACTTGTAAGAATATTAAAGAGAATGAGTCAAAGTACAAATCCCTGAGGTACATCACTGGTAACTAGACCTTGCTTTGAATATACTCCGTTGACAATGACCCTCTGTTGCCTGTAACTCAGACACTGCCTAACCTATTCAACAATATTGGAATCCTAACTTAAAGATTCTAGTTTATTGATGAGCCTTCTATGTGCGACAGTGTCAAAAGCCTTACTGAAGTCTAGGTAAGCAATGTCTACTGCACCACCCTGATCTATTATTTTAGTTACCCAATTAAAAAAAGCAATAATATTAGTTCGGCATGATCTCTGTGAAGTAAACCCATGTTGTCTCTGATCTTAAAATCCATGTGATTTTAGATGTTCAACAATCCTATCTTTTAACATATAGTTGTGGTTGAAATTGAAAATCTCAGATTTAGAGTAAACTGTATGGTTACAAGTGCTACTCTACTGGAAGAGAAAGGGCTCCCACTAAAAAACCCAAATGCAAGGGGGGATATGATAGAGGCTTCTGATAAGGTGAGCGTTTACTTACAAAACGCGTAAGGACACTTTTCGGCACCTACCGCAAATTGCTACACTACCGAGTTGTATTGGAACGCAGAAGGGGAGAGCGGTGACACGCAAGCGGCACCTTACAGACTTTCATCTACCGACCGGACTGTAGGACCGTGACCACCACCAACCACCCCCCACAACAAGCCTTTCCATTATACACTCGTTATAAAGCCTTTCCATATTTAATAACTTATTGGTATCTTAATTGAAGTATATTAAGTTTTATTTAGCTTTATGCATTTAAAAGACACTGTTCTTATTTCTTAAAGGTTTATTACCACTCAACACAACTACTCCTGGATATATATTAGATCACATTTAATACCTGATTTTTATCTCTTTTTTAACATGGTTTCCATCACTTTTCCACTACTGAAGTAAGACTTACTGGCCTACAATTGCCCGACTCCTCCCTTCTTCCTTTCTTGTGAATGGGCACAACTTTCACTAATTTACAATCTTCTGGCACTACTTCTGTTAACAATAATTGCTTAATTACATATGTTAATGGTTTTGCTAGTGCACCACTAAGCTCTTTTAATAACTTTGGGTGTATCCCACCATGCCCCATCGACTTATTTGTCTTTACTTTTGACGGTTGAAATAGAACCTCTTCATCCATAAACTCACATGTAACAACTGAATAATTTGTCCTTTTTCTTAACTGATGTCCCCTTTCTTCATTTTCATCTCTAAATACAGAACAAAAATAGTAATTGAGGCAGTCAGCTAGACCTTCACCCTCTTCTACATACTTTCCATCTTTTGTTTTTAATCTAACTAATCCTTGTTTTACTTTCCTTTATTCATAATTTTTTTTATAAATTTATGAAGAATGGCAGCAGAATCTGTACATGGTGGAATGAATGGTTGTATGGATGAATGACAATTTCCATCTATCCCTGCAATGATTATATACCATTTCCTTTCTCCCAAAAAGGTTACAGTGGTACAGATACTTTAGTTAGCACTGTTTATAGTTAAAGGAACAGTTTAGACAGCATAACAACTTAATCAAAATGAAGTTCTGGTACCAGGAGGTTCTTAGGGGCTGGCTCACCTTAAGGGTTTAAACCATCCCTGAATGGTTTAACACCACAGACTGTGTTCCCGCTTTGAAACTATCTGTCTGGCCTTCCGTCTTCTAAAAATCTCTAAACTGAAAGAATCTTGTATAATCGTGCAGAGGCGCCACTGATTGGCTGAGAGCAGTCATCTGACACTTTCAGCCAACCAGCGAATCACTATTCATAAAACTGACTTGAAGAAAAATGTATCTTTTTCAATCTAGTTTTATGAATAGCAAAGATTTGGCTGATGCACTAATTGGCTGAGGGGTTAAGCCATTCAAGAATGGTTTAACCCCTTAAGGTGAGCCAGCACCAGGGTTCACTTGGCATCACCATAACATTCATTTTGATGAAGTTGTTATGGTGCCCAGAGTGATCCTTTAACTCCAAATAACTTGAGAGGAGGAGTGTAAAGGTGTCTTGTTTACAATTTGACAGGCAACATATGTCTTTGTCCTAAATTAATCCTTAACCATTACATTGTTGTTATCCTTTTTAAAACGTAATACGTTCGTAATATATACCATCATACATCTAGAATGTATATGTATATATTAAATAAAACAATTCAAACCCCACAGTAAGGATATTTGAAGTCACAACTCGCTGCTCCGGCAGCCTTCATCTGTCATACCTAAATATTGCACGCTATGTATAAGTAGGACCAGCCACAGTGAGATCTGTGCAAAAAAAAAAAAAAACATTTATTTGCATATACCCCCTCAGGCCAGCCTTCTACTGGTAATTATAACCATGTGACTTATCTACTGATTTATTTGTCAATCTTAAATGGGTTGCATTAATTGTACTATGAATATAGCATATTAATAGTACATCATAATAAGCACACATGGCAACTGCATCACTATCCCTGGAATTCCAAACTCCTACCATCATTTTTATTAGAAACATCCCTGTGTGTTCTTTGGCTGAGTTCATTAGAGACTATGTATGTGGTACCCTACTGTGATCACCCATTAGATAAAATCACCACCATTTTTATCATAAATTATTTGACCACTTTAATGCATTAAGATTTAAGCATGTTTTATTCTTTGTTTTAGGTAAATTACAGTATTTTAAAAATATCGATATTCAGGAATTATTTATGGATACCCTTAGGCATTAATGTACTGTAATGCAGATGTAAAAAACATTATGCCATATGATTTTCGCATTTTAATTTAATTCTTAATATATCCCATATGCAGCTTTCATTACTAAGACATTAAAGGCCTTTGAAAGGGGGTGCGCTTAACAACATGCGTACTGCATTTTGGGTTATGGATTCATCAAGTTAATGTGCTCTATGGACATAAACAAAGGTTTGTGTGCAGTTTTTAGATTAATCAGAAACAGAATATATTGCATAATAATAAATTTTATTCAATAACCAGTGAACTGAAAAGCAAATATGGCCAACTTAAATAGGATGTGAATGCCACTTGGCATTTTTCAAACTCTTATGTTAATTTTACAAATTGATTTTCAATTTGGTGAAAATTACTGAAGTTAGTAAACTGTATTGATAATGGAAACCTAGGGCTGATGAATGATATATTTCATATAATACTTAATCGCTTTCTCTCTTATTAAGCTGCTTTTAAAGGAACACTATAGCATTAAGAAATGTGTATTCCTAACGCTATAGTGTTTGTATTGTAGTCATTTAGGTTCCAGCCCCCACATGCAAGGGGTAAAAAAAGGCAGTCTACTTACCTTTTCTCTCTCGCAGCACTGATCTCCACTGCTGGCTCTCTATGGCTGACATCATTAAAATCAATGATCTCAGGCAATCTAATGTTTTCCCATAGGAAAGCCTTGAGTGGCTAGTGCGCATGTGCAACAAAATTCCACACTGTACCAATAAGATGGTTTATCTGAGTTACAGCCACTAGAAGAATTTAAACTCTGCAATGAAAACATTGCCATTCTGCAGAAAGGTAATTGTAATGGATCACCTGGCACCCCGACTGGGTACCTCCATTGAAGGATGCTCCTAGCGCTTCCTGAGGTCTCCAAGCACTCCAGCCGACACCATAACCACCGTAGACTCCTTCAGAGAGCACGACAGGAACAAGTTCTTAAAAGAGCTTAGGAGTGATTATAGCAAGGGAATATGCAGAGCATAGCAATCCCTTGTAGCAGATTCCCCCAATAAGAGACGGCACTCCAAATTGAGGGTGAAGTAGAACTGAAGCTTTTAATCAAACACTCTGCTTTTATGCCCATTCTTCAACCATAGTACTGCCCACAGGGTTTTGAAGTACAACCAATCAATACGTTCAATACACTCAGACACTCCCACACAAAATCCTCCCCGCTGCCTGTGATATAATTACTGAACACAATGGGTTAATGTAATTATCACAGGCAGAGAAATACAGTCTTTACACATGAACTATAACTTGAAAAATATACACTCAATCTTCATAAAAATAATACATATTATTATTCAGCACACTTTAATTATAAACATAGTCAAAATTCAGCCAATTCCATACAGGGGTTAAAAAGTTAGCTGGAAGTCCTTTTATGACCGACCGCAAGCACATTTTCATGCCCAAAACAGTTCCAGAGAATCAGGCTGTGCGGCCGGTCTATTTCCCATGTTAACGTCAGTTCAAACAGACGAATGACAACCATTTGAATCATCAAATGAACTGTCGAATGAACTGTCGAATGCATTCGTTCCAGGAAAGGTAAAACTTTAGCGGTGTTCGTGCCGTTCTGTAGCCGATTTTAGTTCCATGAGTTTGACGGCACACACCGCTCACTGCATTTGCATGAATCAAAATGTCCGCCACCACGTGTTCAGTTTTCTAATGTCGGCCACTTCGACTACTTCGGCTGCATCCGAAGTGCCATGCCAAAACTGCAGGTCCTTTACCAAAGTACTTAAAGGGCCAGAAACAGCACAATCAAATACAATATGCCCAAATACTGTATTTAAAGGGCCTGATCTTCCAAGGATCCTAATCACATGGCAAGAGGCTGGCAATCAGTCTTCTCCAATGCCCAGTGGCGAGATCAGTTTCGCCACAGTAATTATTTCAAAGCAGACTTAAAACAGGGGGCATAATTGAGATGAAGTAGTCTGGGTGCCTATGGTATTCCCTTAACCTAACCTGGCAAGCTAGAGGTTTAAATTTATGGAGCATCATCAAATGTGTAAAAGGTTACGATTCCAGACCGACAAACAAAGGATTAACATTTAGTTCATGATTCTCTTGTCATTAAAAATTATGTGGATAGAAGAAATTGGATTTCTAGTGCTTGTACAATGGATGCTCAGGCTTCCCAAACCAGAGTATCTTCCTTCTGGCTATAGATAAATGTGAAAAGGGGATGTAGATAGCAGAGACTTCTGCAATGTCCTCTTATCCAATTGAGTATAGGGTGATATGAAATGATAAGAAGATAATAAATCGAAATCTAGTGCATATTTTCATTGCTGGTAATATTAGATGAAAAGAACAAAATAATACTTAAAATCAGCTCCAGATGTATTCGCTTGGACAGTATGATCCCCGTCTATGCATATGCTGGTATAAGTCCTAGCCCTCTGTTGGGAGATATCCTCAGGCCTGTCAGCTATGGGCAGCAATCACCAGTTACCTGGAGTATCCAATACTTAAATTTCCTAGGTGTGGAAGATACCACCTAAGCTTTAGAGGATTGAGCAAAACTTCACTTTGCTCTCCTTTTGTGACTATACCTCCTTTTATCTTTTTTATTTCCTATATATCCATAAAGAGAGCACTATTTTCTGTTTTTATATTTCTCTGCTGGTGTACCTGTATTATGAAATACAATGCACTGATGGAAAACATCTTGTACAGGGCTGCCATCAGAAATTTTGGGGCCCCTGACAAAGCACAAGGTCTGCCCCCCCCCCCCCCCCCCCTCCCTCCCGGGCCCGCCCACGCCCTACCTAGTCCGCTGACAATTATTCGGGACTGAATGTGGTGTGTATAGTGGAAGTGAATTAGAATGTGTGTAATGGATGTAGTGTTTGTGTGTATTAGATACTGTTTGTGCAGTGAATGCAGAGCGTGTGTTTGTGTAGCGGATGCAGTGTGTATAGTGAACGCAGAATGTGTTTGAGTAGTGGATGTAGTGTGTGTACAGTGATGTAGTGTGTGTTTGTGTAGTGGATGTAGTGTTTGTATGTACTAGATGAAATGTGTTTAGTGGATGCAGTGTGTGTATTAGACGCAGTGTCTGTGTATAGTGAATGCAGAGTGTTTCAATTTGTGGTGGATGTAGTGTGTGTACTGTGAATACAGGATGTTTTTGTAGTGGATGCTGTGTGTACAGTTAATGCAGAGTGTGTGTCAGTATAGTGAATCCAGAGAGTGTGCATAGTTTAGTGAATGCAGAGTGTGTGTTAGTGTGTAATGAATGCAGAGTGTGTGTTAGTGTGTAATGAATGCAGAGTGTGTCAGTGTAATGAATGTAGTGTGTGCAGAGTGTGTGTTGTGTCAGTGTATGCAGAGCGTGTGTTGTGTTAGTGTATGCAGAGTGTGTGTTGTGTTAGTGTATGCAGAGTGTGTGTTGTGTTAGTGTATGCAGAGTGTGTGTGTTGTGTTAGTGTATGTAGTGTGTGTGTTGTGTTAGTGTATGTAGTGTGTGTGTTGTGTTAGTGTATGTAGTGTGTGTGTGTGTGTGTTGTGTTAGTGTGTGTGTGTGTTGTGTCAGTGGTATGCAGTGTGTGTGTTGTGTCAGTGTATGCAGTGTGTGTGTTAGTGTATGTAGTGTGTGTATTGTGTCAGTGCATGTAGTGTGTGTGTGTGTTGTGTCAGTGTGTATGTAGTGTGTGTGTTGTGTCAGTGCATGTAGTGTGTGTGTGTTGTGTCAGTGTGTATGTAGTGTGTGTGTGTGTGTTGTGTCAGTGTTAGTGTATGTAGTGTGTGTGTTGTGTCAGTGAATGTAGTGTGTGCGTGTGTGTTGTGTCAGTGTGTATGTAGTGTGTGTGTGTTGTGTCAGTGTTTGCAGTGTGTGTGTTTGTGTGTGTGTTGTGTTAGTGTATGTAGTGTGTGTGTTGTGTCAGTGTATGTAGTGTGTGTGTTGTGTTAGTGTATGTCGTGTGTGTGTTGTGTCAGTGTATGTAGTGTGTGTGTGTGTGTTGTGTCAGTGTATGCAGTGTGTGTGTTAGTGTGTGTGTGTTGTGTCAGTGCATGTAGTGTGTGTGTTGTGGCTGTGCATGTAGTGTGTGTGTGTGTTGTGTCAGTGCATGTAGTGTGTGTGTGTGTTGTGTCAGTATATGCAGTGTGTGTGTTAGTGTGTGTGTGTTGTGTCAGTGTATGTAGTGTGTGTGTGTGTTGTGTGTTAGTGTATGTAGTGTGTGTGTTGTGTCAGTGTATGTAGTGTGTGTGTGTTTTGTCAGTGTATGTAGTGTGTGTGTGTGTTGTGTTAGTGTATGTAGTGTGTGTGTTGTGTCAGTGCATGTAGTGTGTGTGTGTGTTGTGTCAGTGTGTATGTAGTGTGTGTGTGTGTGTTGTGTCAGTGTTAGTGTATGTAGTGTGTGTGTTGTGTCAGTGAATGTAGTGTGTGCGTGTGTGTTGTGTCAGTGTGTATGTAGTGTGTGTGTGTTGTGTCAGTGTTTGCAGTGTGTGTGTGTGTTTGTGTGTGTGTTGTGTTAGTGTATGTAGTGTGTGTGTTGTGTCAGTGTATGTAGTGTGTGTGTTGTGTTAGTGTATGTCGTGTGTGTGTTGTGTCAGTGTATGTAGTGTGTGTGTGTGTGTTGTGTCAGTGTATGCAGTGTGTGTGTTAGTGTGTGTGTGTTGTGTCAGTGCATGTAGTGTGTGTGTTGTGGCTGTGCATGTAGTGTTTGTGTGTGTTGTGTCAGTGCATGTAGTGTGTGTGTGTGTTGTGTCAGTATATGCAGTGTGTGTGTTAGTGTGTGTGTGTTGTGTCAGTGTATGTAGTGTGTGTGTGTGTTGTGTGTTAGTGTATGTAGTGTGTGTGTTGTGTCAGTGTATGTAGTGTGTGTGTGTTTTGTCAGTGTATGTAGTGTGTGTGTGTGTTGTGTTAGTGTATGTAGTGTGTGTGTTGTGTCAGTGCATGTAGTGTGTGTGTGTGTTGTGTCAGTGTATGTAGTGTGTGTGTAAATGTGCAATCTGGGGGGAGGGGGAGGGAGAGGAAGGGGCATTTGCTTAGTCTCTCCTAGCTTACATTCACATTCCCTATTCACCCCATGTTCCCAGTTAGTATATACTTTCCTTCTCTCAAACATTTCTATATTTTTACCCTACTAGAGCCTCCACGTATATTAACTCAGTTTCTCCCCTAAAGCTCAGTATTACCCGGATTATTCTCTGTTCCCCTTTAAGGTGGCATTTTGAGAACAGCCTGCCGTCTGTCACCTTACAAGTTCCTTCTTACACATAATACGCTGTCTCTCATCACAAGCTCCTATTTTATACTCGTCCATCCCGTCTCCATCCAATCACATATGTGACCTCACCAACACTCTCATAGGAAAGCATGGCTGTCACAATAGGGCCAAAGGTTTTAGAGCCTATTTTCAAATCTTCTGCCACTAACTGCATCTCTTCCTTGCTCTCTCAGATGAGACAGAAGCTATGGATATGTGCGGACTCAACAATATCATTCAAATGAACCCACTGAGCTGTTTCCCTGGATCACTAAGATAAAAATCACTGTAAGCATGGCTGTCGGTACTTACTGTGAAACAGCACTAGGGAGTGTGAGGTCCAAAACTAGAGCCCCCAAATGTAAAGTAATAGGGGTGGGGGGCAGATGGGGAGGGCAAAATCCATAGATAATGAGTTATCTTACTCACAGACATATATTACTGAACTCTCTTACCAATAGACAGCCATTACTGAGCTCTCTTACCAATAGAGAGCCATTACCAAACTCTCTTACCAATAGACAGCCATTACTGAACTCTCTTACCAATAGACAGCATTTACTGAGCTCTTTTGCCAACCAATAGAAATTACTGAGCTCTTTTACCAATAGACAGCCATTACAGAGCTCTCTCACTGACATACAACCATTACTGAACTCTCTTGCTGACTGATAGACAATAATGAGCTATCTTGCTCACAGACAGATATTACTGAACTCTCTTACCAATAGACAGCAATTACTGAGCTCTCTTACCAATAGACAGCCATTACTGAACTCTCTTACCAATAAACAGCAATTACTGAGCTCTCTCACTGACATACAACCATTACTGAACTCTCTTGCTGACTGATAGACAATAATGAGCTATCTTGCTCACAGACAGATATTACTGAACTCTCTTACCAATAGACAGCCATTACTGAGCTCTCTCACTGACATACAACCATTACTGAACTTTCTTGCTGACAGACAGACATTCTTAAGCTCTTTTATTAACAGACAGACATTACTGAGCTATCTCACTCATAGACAGTTATATCCTTTTATATCCTTTTATCCTCAATCCAGCGTCCAGGGGCACAAGAAATCTGCAAAGGATCCATTTTGACAAAAAACTTTATCCTTTTTAACATAATAAAAAAATTAAAAATTAATTAAATTGTTTCTCCCCCCTCCCTGCTTACCTTTGTCCAGGGAGGGGGGAGATTCCATCCCTGGTGGTCCGGTGGCATGGTGGGGCCCCCCGGCTCCCTGTTACCGCAGAGGGGGCCCAGGCAGCACACAGCCTCTTCTCTTCTCTCCTCCAATAACTCTTGCGAGACCCGCAAAGCGCTGCCATGGCAACCGGGTCTCGCGAGAGTTATTAGCAGAGAGGAGAAGAGGAGAAGCTGTGTGCTGCCTGGGCCCCCTCTGCGGTAACAGGGAACCCAGGGGGCCCGCGGCTGCACACATAGATAGCGAATATCGCTATCTATGTGTGCAGGGAGGGAAAGTGGGGCCTGGGACTGCCAGAGCAGTCCGGGCCCCCCAGGGCCGCCGGGCCTGTGACAACCGTCATGGTTGTCACCCCCTGATGGCGGCCCTGATCTTGTAAGTGTAAGTGAAAAATTGTACGTGTATTTCTTTCTTTTCATCTAATATCACCAGCAATGAATATACTGTACTAGAGATTGTTTTATTGTCTTCTTATCATTTCATGTTACCATATACTCAATTGGATTTGAGGACAAAACTTAAGGCACTGCTTCCCTACATCCCTTTTTTACATTACAAAATATGCATTGCTTTGCTTGGATGAATTCTCAGAAGGACCATTTATGTATAAACTCACATGTGGACATAACCCAATTAGTTAATGCAAATCTAATCATTTATCTGGATTATCAAAGTTTAAACATTGTATTTGCATTTATGTCATTATGCTTTCCCTTCAAAAAAATATTGTAAGGAGCCTTGGATCTTCAGTTTCGTAAATTGCTTTGCACGATGACAAGCATGGATTGCAGTATTTACCGTATATACTCGTGTATAAGTCGATCTCATGTATAAGTCGAGGGCAGTTTTGTGACCAACAATTGTGAAATATGCTATGCCTCGTGGATAAGTCGAGGGTAAAACTTGGGGCTATGAAATTCTGTGATTTTTAGAACTATATACACACTCATACAAACACACTCTGCATTATACACACACACACTCATACAAACAATCTGCATTCTACACACACACTTATACAAACACACACACACACACACTCTGCATTATATACGCACACACTGTGTGTATATAATGCAGTGTGTGTGTGTTTGTATGAGTGTGTGTAGAATGCAGATTGTTTGTATGAGTGTGTGTGTATATAATGCAGAGTGTGTGTGTTTGTATGAGTGTGTGTAGAATGCAGATTGTTTGTATGAGTGTGTGTGTATATAATGCAGAGTGTGTGTTTGTATGTGTGTGTAGAATGCAGATTGTTTGTATGAGTGTGTGTGTATATAATGCAGAGTGTGTGTTTGTATGAGTGTGTGTAGAATGCAGATTGTTTGTATGAGTGTGTGTGTATATAATGCAGAGTGTGTGTTTGTATGAGTGTGTATATAATGCAGAGTGTGTGTTTGTATGAGTGTGTGTAGAATGCAGATTGTTTGTATGAGTGTGTGTGTATATAATGCAGAGTGTGTGTTTGTATGTGTGTGTAGAATGCAGATTGTTTGTATGAGTGTGTGTGTATATAATGCAGAGTGTGTGTTTGTATGAGTGTGTGTAGAATGCAGATTGTTTGTATGAGTGTGTGTGTATATAATGCAGAGTGTGTGTTTGTATGAGTGTGTATATAATGCAGAGTGTGTGTTTGTATGAGTGTGTGTAGAATGCAGATTGTTTGTATGAGTGTGTGTGTGTATATAATGCAGAGTGTATGTAGAATGCAGAGTGTGTGTGTGTGTACTGGGTGGGAGGAGGGCATTTTTATTATAAATTTTTTATTTTAATATTTTAAGTTTTTTATTTTATTTTAATATTTTAAGTTTTTTTTATTTTAATATTTTTCATTGTATTTTTTTTTTATATTTGATTTAATTTTCGTCCCCCCTCCCTGCTTGTTAGCTTGCCAGGGAGGGGGGCTCTCACTCCCTGGTGGTCCAGTGTATGGGCTGTGTAGGAGGGGGGGCTGACAGTGAGTGGTTACTTACCTTCCTGCAGCTCCTGTCAGCTCCCTTCTCCTCCGTGCAGCTCCTCTGTCAGCTCCCACTGTAAGTCTCGCGAGAGCCGCGGTGACCCGGATAAGTCGAGGGTAAAACTTGGGGCTATGAAATTCTGTGATTTTTAGAACTATATACACACTCATACAAACACACTCTGCATTATACACACACACACTCATACAAACAATCTGCATTCTACACACACACTTATACAAACACACACACACACACTCTGCATTATATACGCACACACTGTGTGTATATAATGCAGTGTGTGTGTGTTTGTATGAGTGTGTGTAGAATGCAGATTGTTTGTATGAGTGTGTGTGTATATAATGCAGAGTGTGTGTGTTTGTATGAGTGTGTGTAGAATGCAGATTGTTTGTATGAGTGTGTGTGTATATAATGCAGAGTGTGTGTTTGTATGTGTGTGTAGAATGCAGATTGTTTGTATGAGTGTGTGTGTATATAATGCAGAGTGTGTGTTTGTATGAGTGTGTGTAGAATGCAGATTGTTTGTATGAGTGTGTGTGTATATAATGCAGAGTGTGTGTTTGTATGAGTGTGTATATAATGCAGAGTGTGTGTTTGTATGAGTGTGTGTAGAATGCAGATTGTTTGTATGAGTGTGTGTGTATATAATGCAGAGTGTGTGTTTGTATGTGTGTGTAGAATGCAGATTGTTTGTATGAGTGTGTGTGTATATAATGCAGAGTGTGTGTTTGTATGAGTGTGTGTAGAATGCAGATTGTTTGTATGAGTGTGTGTGTATATAATGCAGAGTGTGTGTTTGTATGAGTGTGTATATAATGCAGAGTGTGTGTTTGTATGAGTGTGTGTAGAATGCAGATTGTTTGTATGAGTGTGTGTGTGTATATAATGCAGAGTGTGTGTAGAATGCAGAGTGTGTGTGTGTGTACTGGGTGGGAGGAGGGCATTTTTATTATAAATTTTTTATTTTAATATTTTAAGTTTTTTATTTTATTTTAATATTTTAAGTTTTTTTTATTTTAATATTTTTCATTGTATTTTTTTTTTATATTTGATTTAATTTTCGTCCCCCCTCCCTGCTTGTTAGCTTGCCAGGGAGGGGGGCTCTCACTCCCTGGTGGTCCAGTGTATGGGCTGTGTAGGAGGGGGGGCTGACAGTGAGTGGTTACTTACCTTCCTGCAGCTCCTGTCAGCTCCCTTCTCCTCCGTGCAGCTTCTCTGTCAGCTCCCACTGTAAGTCTCGCGAGAGCCGCGGTGACCCGGATAAGTCGAGGGTAAAACTTGGGGCTATGAAATTCTGTGATTTTTAGAACTATATACACACTCATACAAACACACTCTGCATTATACACACACACACTCATACAAACAATCTGCATTCTACACACACACTTATACAAACACACACACGGAGGAGAAGGGAGCTGACAGGAGCTGCAGGAAGGTAAGTTAATGCTCTCTGCCAGCCCCCCAACAGGACCGCCGGGCTTGTAATGAGCCCGGCGGTCCTTGTCTGTATTATGGCAATGTAAGTTGCCATAATACAGACATTAACTCGAGTATAAGTCGAGTGAGGGTTTTTCAGCACAAAAAATGTGCTGAAAAACTCGACTTATACTCGAGTATATACGGTATATAAATATGTGAAATAAATCACAGGACCCTATTTGGATCCAAATATCATCAAGTAAAATCGTGATACTGGCACACAGTTATAGAAACACTGGTTTACAAAAACAATACAATAATTCTTGAACAGCAAACCAGCAATGTAATCTTTTACAATACAGGATGGTATCTGATATATCCATTATTACTGTGCCTGTCTAATTCGGTCTTGTTATCAATTTATCAAGAATAGACATTATTTGCCCAAGGGCAGGGGTTTGAAATTTAGGGCATACATGTCATCCATGACACGCAGGCTGCCAACACATCACTATTCTGGAGAAGCCAAACACACTTTCTGAGCAGTGTTTTTATGGTGGAGGAACGTATGGCATCGCAAAGGTAGGAAGGAAAGGAAGTTTCACCAGCAAGGTTGCAGCTCAGCTCGTCACTCACTTTGAAGTGGAGAAGAACAAGCCATTCGCCGCTTTCTGTTCACCCTTCCAGTGTCTCCTTAGTCAACTGCCCCTTCTACCATTTCCACTTCAATCTGTTGGGTAATCACCATTGTGATAGAATTTATCTTGATTCCAAGGCTCAAGCTTATAGGTGTCATATAATGATATCCTATATTAAAATTGGCTAAGTTGGACTCAGGAAATGATTGATGCTTAACACAACACTTAAGACCATATATGTCTAGTTCCGAGAGCAGAGAGGCCCCACCTGAGATTTCTCTTCTCTAATATTTTTGTTCTTTCTTACCTTGGAACTTATTTGTTATGTGTACACGTTCATCCCTATGTCTTATCTGTACTCCTTTCCTATTACTGTTCTAAGAGTATTTGCACGTAAGCAAAACCCAGCTGATGAATAAAACGGCATAGGCTTATTTTGAATACCAACAGGTGTCTGGTGTCTAATTCTCACTTCTCCAAGTGCACTTGTAATAATAATTCGGGCTTCCTCTGAATATAACAAAGATCATTATTTGGATCCACAACAATTTGGTGCCGAAACCCGGGATCAGACAAATCCAGTTCATCCGGACCCAGAATGGTTGGCTCGGAACCCAGACGGTTAATCAGCTGCAGCGGGTAAGAAAAAGCTTTTATTTTTCTACCTATAAATGATTTTGACTCTCTGGTGCTCTTTGAGATCCCTGTCCGGGTGGGTAAGGATTTTAAAAACGTCTGATCTAAAGAACTTGTTTTCTGTGGTATTATGGTTATATTCAGGTGGATGTTGTGTTATGTCTTGTGAAAGGAATCTTGACATAGTGGAATATATCTGTGGGTTTTAAGTTATTTTTATTGTTTGCCTTGTCATTTGTTTTATAATTTAAGTTAGAATCCTCCAAGGGCAGATCTCCTGATCTGTGTTTAGAATAACAGAGACAAGACTGTGAAAATTCCACTGCAGTGGTCATAAGTGTTTTAAATACACTGTTTCTGTACAGTTTGTCTTGTGTAAGGAAGTAATTAACCCTTACAAGTTTTAAGATGGGTAGCTCTGAAAGCACTCAAGGGGAATTTACGGCTTTGACTATTGTCAAGCATCACAAAGGACAAGGAGCAATTAAGAATGCTAAGAGGTTACTTAAGAAAGCTGGCATGCCATCAGAGGGCACTCTAGACCCACATATATGGAGTGAATTTATGGAAAATTACAGAGGTTGGTTAGAAGATACTGACTTAGTAGAAGTAGCCCAAAATGGCATGATACTGCTGTTGTATTAACTAAATGTGGTTGTAGAGAAACCACCCGAAAAGGTGTACCATATTATCAATGTTTTGGAACTCTAGGGTCACAGAATGGGCAAGAAGGAGGGTAGTCCACCAGACTTAAGGGAACCCCTAGTTACCCCCATAGACACCCCAGTGGGGCCATTAGCTCCACAATTTACTACTCCCATGATACCCGAAGTTGAGAGCGTATACCATGAGAAGAGACAGCCGAGTTCAGGTATCCAATCCTGGGAAGAATATAAGCCCTGGACACCCAGTGAACAACTGGCAATAATACAGAAGCTGCTGGATGTTGAAAAGACCCCCTTAGCTCTAGTCCAGTCTCTATCCACCATTCAAGCTACTTACCAGTGTACTTGGATGGATTTAAAACAGATTTTTGCCTTAAAAGCTGACCCCATTTGGACTAGAATAATTGCTAAATATACTGATGCCCCTGCTAATCTACTAGGCAGTGATATACTGTCTGCTCTTAGTGCAAATATCCAGTATAGCCCCACTGGAAAAGTAACATTGTCTGTGCCTTTGGAGGACAAACAAATTGTATCTCTTTCAAATGTTCTGGCAACTCTCACTATGCCCAGCCATGTGCCAGAACCTACCATTGACTTGTCCACAGTCCCTGATTCCTTATGGGCTACAGGGAAGACAGATACAGGCAGACTCTCTGTGCCCGCAGTCAAAGTGAATCTCCTGCCCGGAGCCAAACCTCCCTATCAAAAACAATACCCCCTAAGCCCAGCACAGGAAGAGGCTATTTCCCAATCTGTGCAAGAGTTTCTGCAGGCAGGGTGTAATTGTCCAGACCACCTCCCCTTGTAACACACCATTGTACCCAATTAAGAAAAAGCAAGAGAAAGGGAAACCTGTGGTCTACCGTATGGTACATGATTTGAGGGCAACCCACACACCTTGTTGGCACGGACACCACCTTCCTCTAAGGTATTTACTGTTATTGACTTGGCAAATGCATTTTTCAGTGTCCCCCTGGATCCCGACAGTCAGTATTTATTTGCATTTACACATTAACACAAGCAGTACACTTGGACAGTATTGCCAAAGGGCGCACAAAACTCACCCACTATGTACAGCATGGCTATGGCACAGATTCTTGAAGAGTGGCAAAGGCCAAACAATGTAATTTTATTGCAGTGTATCGAGGACCTAATCCTATGTTGCAATAATATGGAGACTTGTATTGTAAACACTCTTCCCTTACTGAAATTCTTGGCAGAGGTAGACTGCAGTTCAAAATATTACACCCCCCCCCCCACCATGTCTCCCCCCCCCCCCCCCCCCGCAGCCTAGCCCAGCTACGATTCATTCTGCCAACCTTGGCTTCTACAGCAATCTACATGCAGCCCCTTTAAATTAACCCATGCAGCAGAAAATGCTACATCTGTCCTTACACAGGACCGTGATGGTAAACAAATAAGTTCCAAAGTTCCAAAGACCAATAGCGTACTACTCCACCAGTTTGGACCCTGTTGCCGTCATGTGTTAGGGCAGTGGAGCTGTTACTGGACAAAGCCACTGATATTGTCTTAGATAACCCAGTGACAATATTCCTTGCTTATGCCACCTAATGTTACTCTGAAAAGGTGTATGGTGTATATACAGTCTACATCTTGAACGTTTATTTGGACAACATTGTCTATAACGGACTTCTTTTTGTATATTTTGTATTTTTACTGGGAAGATTTATTTCCATTTTATCCAATACTTATTTTCATCAATAAAGTTTCCTTATTGGAAAAGTATATTGGAATATTGCGATTTTCTACTGCTACCTTCCAACTACCCAAAAAGGAATATGAAGAAGGATGGGGACATCCTATTAAGAGTCCCACTGCGCTGCACATAAGAGCCATATGTCATACTGGCTCTAGGCTTGTGAGTAATATTGTTCTACTGCCATTTACTATATTCTATTTCTGACATATTACACTATGATGCTTTGTTTTCTTTTTTAGAATCTACAGATGTGTGTTCCACCTATTGTATGTATTATTTGTATGAATATGTGTTGGTGTGCATTGATCTCTTTTCAGGTTGGCCTGAGGCCTACCCAGTGTTGAAAGCCACAACGAAGGTCACAGCAAGTAAGCTTCTGAAGGAACTGGTATGTAGATATGGAGTACCCGAAGTGATTGAAAGTGACAGAGGTAGCCAATTCACTGGGGAAATAATGCAAGAAATTATGAAAGCCTTAGGGATCAGTCAGGCCTTCCTCACCCCCTATCACTCCCAGAGTAGTGGGAAAGTAGAAAGGGCAAATGGCACCTTAAAGAACAAGATTGCAAAAGCCATGCAAGACACAGTGACGCCATGGACTGAATTCCTTCCCCTAGCACTCTTTTCTATGAGATTCAGACCCAATTCTAGACGTGGTCTATCCCCTTTTGAGATACTGTTTGGATGTGCCCCAAAGACAGGCCTCTATTTTCCCCAGGCCCTCCAGATGCAGCATGGTAGTAAGACTGTCTATGAACAGGCCCTACACCAAAGATTAGGCAGGGTGCATAAACAAGTCTTTGATTCTATTCCAGATCCAGACTCTGATTCTGCAACTCACAAACTGCAGTCTGGTGATTGGGTGGCGAAAAAGAGGCATGTGAGGAAAGGACTTGAACCACGCTTTGACGGTCCATTCCAACTGCTCTTGACTATGGCTACCTCAGTGAAACTAGAAGGAAAAGCAACGTGGATACACGCCAGTCACTGTAAACAAGTCACTCCGACTGATCCACCGACATGAAGCTGTTCTTATCCTTTACCATTGTATGCTCTGTTCAGATATGCTACTCTAACTTGAGACCAGAAGATAATAATGCATAGCAGGGAAATATATAATTGCAGATAGCAAAGGCTTTTAATTTAACCTCATTTTGCCTCAACCCTCTTCTCAGTACTGAAAATGCCATAGAATCTTGTCTTATAGCTGTCCCTACCCCCATCTCACTCTTGAGGAAGTACCTACATACCGGAGTAATTAATGCTGTAGCCTGTTCCCTTGCAAATGGTTTAAATGCAACTTCACAGGCCCTAGAAGAGCTACTTATGGACAACAAGGCAAATAAGAAGGCAATCCTTGAGAATAGAGCAGCCATTGACTTTACTAATTAAGAAAAAATTTTACTTTTTGCTATTAGCTATATTTGTTATTATGTCATTTTTTCTAACCTTTAGATTTTTCTCATGTCTACTAACCTCTCTATGTAAAATCAAACCTACTGTTGGTCGTACCTTAACTTACATTCCAGCTTCGACTTCGGAAGGGTTTTATGATGTTACCTCGCCTAACAAATGAAGGAACTCTCTTCTGCTGATTCTGGTGGTCTCTCAGTCCAAGGGAACTGTGGTGAAGCAATAAATGAAAGTCCAACAGGCTTTGGCTAGCAGGCCTGGAAATACCTTGGACATTTGGGTGACCCTTGGATCAAAAGAGGGGATTGTGATGGAATTTATCTTTATTCCAAGGCTCAAGCTTATAGGTTTCATATAATGATATCCTATACTAAAATTGGCTAACTTGGACTCAGGAAATGCTTGATGCTTAACACAACACTTAAGACCATATATGTCTAGTTCCGGGAGCAGAGAGCCCCCACCTGAGATTTCTCTTCTCTAATCGTTTTGTTCTTTCTTACCTTGGAACTTATTTGTTATGTGTACATGACGTTCATCCCTATGTCTTATCTGTACTCCCTTCCTATTACTGTTCTAAGAGTATTTGCACGTAAGCACTTACTTTTTAATGTATAAAACCCAGCTGATGAATAAAATGGCAGAGGCTTATTTTGAATACCAACAGGTGTCTGGTGTCTAATTCTCGCTTCTCCAAGTGCACTTGTAATAATAACTTGGGCTTCCTCTGAATGTAACAAAGATCATTATTTGGATCCACAACACCATCTGCAACTTTAAGATATCTTACATATGTACCTGGCTCTTCAAACAGAAATGTTCACCAAGACTTGCATGGGATGGCCCCAAGAGTTTGCAGTCTAACCCAAGTTAGAATTGCCAAGGGAAAATCCATGCATGTCCTCGTCTCTCGATATAATGCACACAATATTTTGCAATCTAACTGAAGTTTGCATTTCCTAAATAAATTAAGTAAACATTATAAACAGAAATGCTAACTTTAGCTAGGTTAGAACAGTGGCAGAACTAATGTAGAGAGGGTCCTGGTGCAAGGAAGATTTTGGGCCCCACTTCTAGTGCAAGGGTGGCCAAAAGGTAGATTCTCATCTGTCGTACAGCTACGTCAGCTGGTGATATACCATTTGCCCATCCTTGCAGGGTTGTATTTGTGAGCAGTGTTTGTGCGTTTGAATGTAAGCATGTTTTCGTATAGAATATATGTGTGCATGTAGGAGTGTATTTGTATGTACTATTGCCTTTGGAGTGTATTTGTGTGTAGTTTTTGTGTTTGAATACAGGGGTGTGTTTGTATGTAGTGTTGGCTTTTAAATGCAAGTGTACTTTTATGTGTAGTGCTGGTGTTTGATTGAAGGGGTGCTTGTATATAATTTTGGTGTATTAATAAAGGAAAGTATATGTAACTAATATAGTCAAATAAATAACATGATGCAGTGGTTACAAGTACACTCATTCCACAGAAGGGGGAAAGGGTGCCAAGACATCAAACCCCCAAAATGGAGGATGGTCGCCTAAACTGTGCTCTCAAGAAGGGGGTAAACCCTAAACGTATATTACAAAAGCCAAAATAGATCCCACCGTGGTCCTCTAAAAAAGAATCAGCACCCTGAGGGAGAGCACAGAAAAGTAGAAATTATATATAAAGTAAAAAACAAATAACCCTAACTTTAATAAAGCTAAGATAAAAATGGGAAAAGCCCAATACATATAATTACCATAATATGTACTAGGGGAGAGGACAAAATAGACTGAAACTCTGCTATATATTAAAGATAAATACTTAAAGTAGTGCCCAAGTTACTCTCCTCTTGGATAGAGGGGATCCAGGTCCACAATACATGGGGGCCAGCGCCTAAATATTACTAAATTAACTCAATAGGAAAAAATTGTCGTCAGAGGCAAAGTGAGTGAGCTCCCCAGAGAGGTGTGCTTAAATACCTTATTTTCTAATGAGCCATATGTGTAAACACCAATCCTGTCAGTTAGCAGGTAAGGAGGAGACCAATTAAGTGTCGAACCAGTCAACAACAGAATGGCTTAAACAGAAGAAAATACGCCTTCTGAAGTGGCCCAGTCAGAGTCCTGACCTCAACCCGATTGAGATGCTGTGGTATGACCTCAAGAAAGCGATTCACACCAGACATCCCAAGAATATTGCTGAACTGAAACAGTTCTGTAAAGAGGAATGGTCAAGAATTACTCCTGACCGTTGTGCACGTCTGATCTGCAACTACAGGAACCGTTTGGTTGAAGTTATTGCTGCCAAAGGAGGTTCAACCAGTTATTAAATCCAAGGGTTCACATACTTTTCCACCTGCACTGTGAATGTTTACACGGTGTGTTCAATCAAAACATGGCAACATTTCATTCTTTGTGTGTTATTAGTTTAAGCAGACTGTGATTGTCTATTGTTGTGACTTAGATGATGATCAGATCACATTTTATGACCAATTTGTGCAGAAATCCATATCATTCCAAAGGGTTCACATACCTTTTCTTGCAACTGTATACTTGGGATAGAAACCTATGCACTGTGTCTATATTGTAAGAATATCCAGAGAAGAGGCAATAAATAGTGACTAGTGTGCTCTACTGCATATGTCACTATATATAAAGGAGCCTCAAATCTCTATTTATACATATATATATAACATCTCTAAAAAGTTCAAATACTCTCTCAGTCTGTACATAATGGTATGAACAGACTGAGTGGTATGGTATTGGTATAGCATGTTGCCATATATATATATATATATATATATATCTATATATATATATAGATAGATATATCTATAGATATATATATATCTCAAATATTATCCAGGAATATATACCCTGGATGATAGATGCATGTTTAAGATACATCAGTTTTGACATAGTAGTCTCAATGTCCAGGAGTATAAATTCTGAATGACAAATATATGCTTTGCCATTGTTGTTTAGACAACAGTCTGTCCCATCCAGTATCTGCTGATAGGTATTAATTGCTACCTGCTATAGTAATGTCATTGGTAGAAAGTTACTTTCTGTACACAAAGCTCTTAAAGGGACACTCCAGGCACCCAGACCACTTCTGCTCATTGGAGTGGTCTGGGTGCCAACTCCCACTACCCTTAACCCTGCAAGTGTAATTATTGCAGTTTTTCATAAACTGCAATATTTACATTGCAGGGTTAACTCCACCTCTAGTGGCTGTCTATCAGACAGCCACTAGAGGTCACTTCCTGGGTTCTAGCACAGGTTTCCTGTGCTAGAGCGTCGCTGGACGTCCTCATGCTGTGTGAGGACCTCCAGCGTCGCTCAAAACCCCATAGGAAAGCATTGAAATGATTTTTCAATGCTTTCCTATGGGGAGACGTAATGCGCATGCGCGGAATCTCCGCGCATGCGCATTAGGTCTCCTCGGCCGGTGAGCGAGATTAGTCTCGCCCACCGGCCGACGTAATCATTAGGAGGAGCGTCGCGGAAGCGGAGACAGCGTCGAGGGACATCGCCGCTGTCCCAGGTAAGTCACTGAAGGGGTTTTCACCCCTTCAGTAACCGGGGATTGGTGGGTGGGAGGGAGAGGGACCCTCCAGTGCCAGAAAAACGGATCGTTTCCCGGAGTTTCCCTTTAAGGAAAGAACGAAGGATAAAGTATCAGGATAAAAAAAATACACCAAAATTATATACAAGCATTCCTTCAATCAAACACCAGCACTACACACAAAAGTACACTTACATTTGTACTTTTTTATCCTGAAGTTTCTCACAGGAACATCCTTGGTGGGGATTATACCACCTAAACCTAGTAAGATTGAGCAATACCTGGATTTCCTCTCTGCTTTTATCAGGGGAGGGCTGGCAGCCTTAGGCCTGGGGGGCAAAACCAGTCAAGTGGCCCATTGCGCCACCAAATCAGTTCACCATCCATGCCCACCTTTTTCTGGTTTTATATCGGATATTGATGTTATGCTAATCAGTAGCTCTTTGCCATACCCGCTCCTTCACGGCTCTGACTTTCAATGTTGTCAGAGCACAGGCTGAGAATCTCTGAGCCTGTGCTCTGACTCACTAACTGAGCGCCGGAACCACGAGGGAGAGGATATGATCTGACTGCACCTACTGGTGGTGCGCACCAGTGGACCACCAGCGAATCGTTTAAATTAAATATGCTGGTGTACCCAACTTGTGAGCTGTGTTGGCCGCCGGGTGCCTCTGTAGTCATGGCACCCTGCGTGACCGCACAGCTTGCCCACCCCAACGGCTGGCCAGGAGGAGAGTGCAGCGCAATCAGTGCACTCCCCTCCTGTGGGTCACCAGTAGACTGGTGCACCTGTCCAGGATCAGAGCCGGTGCAAGGATTTTTGCCGCCCTAGACAAAATATAAATTTGCCGCCCCCCCCCCCATGTGACATCACAATGCCCCACCCATATGATCTGCCATATGAACTAACGCCAGTGCTGCACACAGTGTGTGTTTACATTAAAAAGCCTGCAGGGACCAGCTATAGACACCAGAACCACTTCATTAAGCTATAGTGTCCCTTTAATGTGAGGTAAATTATAGATTAGTGTCACTAATAATATACTAGATTGCCTACTTACAATTAGATGAGGATGATGATGGGCTGCAGTTTGGCTCCACTGGTCTGGTGTAGAACAGGACCTCTGGAGGCTGTTTGCAACTGTGGTCACAAAATTCAACGTTCTGGGAGAATTGGAAGCAGCTCCATTTTTTGGGGGCCTCTTACACAGCTCAAGGTCTGGGCCCCAGTGCCTGACGGTGAGTATGCCCATAAGGCCAACTCATAAGTCCACTTATATGTTCCACCCACCCATGAGCTTGCTCACAGGGAGTGGAGTGTGTAGGGGATGTGTTATGTGTTATCTAATATGTGTGCTTATGGTATGTAGTGTATAGGGATACCAGTTTGTGCAGGTGATGCAGTGTGTTTGTGTGTAGTGGAAGCAGTGTGTATTTGTGTATAAGGGATGTATTATGTGTTTCTGGTTGTGTGTGAGGGATGCATTGTGTGAATCTGTGTTTGTATGCATAAGGGATGCAAGGTGTGTGTCTGTATGTGTGTGCATTGAGTGTAAGAGATGCATTGTGTTTCTGTGTGTATGTAAGAAAAACAGTGTGTGTGTTTGCATGTGTGTGTAAGGGTTTGCATTGTATGTTTCTGTGTATGTGTGCAAATGATGCATTGTCTTTGTGTGTAAGGGTTGCATTGTGTGTGTGTGTGTAATGGATGCATTGTGTGTTTCTCTGTGTGTAAGGGAAGCATGTTCAGTTTCTGTGTATGTATAGGGATGCATTGTGTGTTTCTGTGTATGTATAGGGATGCATTGTGTGTTTCTGTGTATGTATAGGGGTGCATTGTGTGTTTCTGTGTATGTATAGGGATGCATTGTGTGTGTGTGTGTGTGTGTGTGTGCGCGCGTAGTGTTAAAGAGCTCCCTGTCTTGCCCCCTGTCCTATAGAGCTGTCCCTTCTGTCCTATAGAGCTCTCCCATGCCCCTTAGTGGTCTCTCCTCTCCCCCACCCTCCCCTAGCGGTCTCTTCTCACACTCACTCACCCTCCCTGTGCTCTTCTCATCCCCCCTCCACCCTCCCTGTGTTCTTCTCACTCCTCCCTCTGTGTGTTCTCACCCCCCCTGTGTTCTTCTTACCCCCTCCTCCCTGTGTTCTTCTTACTCCCCCCCTTGTTCTTCTTACCCCCTTCTTCTTATTACTCCCCCCTTCTTCTTCTTACCCCCCTTCTTCTTACCCCCTTCTTCTAATTACTCCCCACTCTTGTTCTTACTCCCCCCTCCCCTCTTCTTACTCCCCCCTTCTTCTTACTCTCCCCCCTCCCCTCTTCTTACTCTCCCCCCTCCCCTCTTCTTACTCTCCCCTCTCTCCTCTTCTTACTCTCCCCCCCTCTTCTTACTCTCCCCCCCTTCTTACTCTCCCCCTCTTCTTACTCTCCCCACCTCTTCTTACTCTCCCCCCCTTTTCTTACTCTCCCCCCTCCCCTCTTCTTACTCTCCCCCCTCCCCTCGTCTTACTCTCCCCCCTCCCCTCTTCTTACTCTCCCCCCTCCCCTCGTCTTACTCTCCCCTCTTCTTACTCTCCCCCCTCCCCTCTTCTTACTCTCCCCCTCCCCTCTTTTTACTCTCCCTCCTTCCCCTCTTTTTTACTCTCCCCCCCCTCTTTTTACTCTCCCCCCTTCCCCTCTTTTTACTCTCCCCCCCTTCCCCTCTTCTTACTCTCTCCCCCCCCTTCTTCTTACCCCCTCCCCTGTAGGTGGCCGAGCTGCACTCCAGTCCGCGGTCCCGGCCGGAGTGATAGGAAGGTGCTCAGTGTGTGCGGAACAGGAGTTTCTGTTTCCTGTACCCGGCCGGACTGACAGGAAGTGCACACTCAGTGTGCACCTTCCCATCACTCCGGCCGGGACCGCGGACCGGAGTGCAGCTCGGCCACCTACAGGGTAGGGGAGGGAGGCAAAAGCAGCTGCAGCCGTCTGAGCGCTCTTTACAGAGCGCTCGGCGGCTGCAGCATTTAAAGGGCCGGCCCGCCGCGGCCGGTCCTAAAATAATTTCGGGCGGCCTGGGGGGCAATTGCCTCCCTGCCACCCGGCCCAGCCCGCCCCTGGCTTTTATCCTTTCATTTTATTCCGTTCATCACATACAGTGAGCTCTATAGTCTGTTTTTATCTTCCCCTTTATACTGTGGACATCTGACCGCCCACCAGCGGGACAACAATTCAAAGCCCGGGACCAACACTTATCAAGAAGTACCAGGATCTACTATTATATCCACAGACGGGGATTGTTCCGTCCATGTGCATCAATCTGGAGCTGAACATAAGCTCCAGAATATTGTAAGTGCATTTCTGTTTTTTAATATTCCACCAGGATTCATAATATACTACACTTTATTAAGTTATTCTGCTTATTTTATATATCACTTATTGTTTAGAACAATTCTACAGGCGCTGTCTCCCCGCACCCTTTTCTGCATACCAACTAAATGACCAGAAAGAATAGACTCTGGTTAGTGAAGACCAAGCTGCCACATATACGAAGAGGTGTTGGCTGACTAGATCTTCGTGAACGGGCTCACATCTGTGGTTTGGCGGTGGGTAGAAGCTGTTCAGACAAGTGTGCTCAGTCTTGGGCACAGAGGACCCGTCACACAGAGACAGTCGTACACAGACATACAGTGACATACAGATATAGACATGAAAACACACATGTGCAATCATATACAAACAGAGACATAGTCATATAGAGACATACAGACTCAGGCATTCAGATACAGTCATACAGACACTGTCATACATAGTCATACAGAGACATACAGTCACAGACATTTAGTTACATAGTTACATAGTTACATAGCCGGAAAGAGACTTGGTCCATCAAGTTCAGCCTTCCTCACATATGTTTTTGCTGTTGATCCAAAAGAAGGCAAAAAACCCAGTCTGAAGCGCTTCCAATTTTGCAACAAACTAGGAAAAAAATCCTTCTTGACCCCAAAATGGCAGTCAGATATCTACTTGAATCAAGCAGCTATTACCCCACTAATTAGAAATGATATGCCTGTATGTTATGTTTTTGGAAGTATTTATCCAATTGCTGTTTAAACATCTGTATTGGATCTGATAAAACCGCCTCTTCAGGCAGAGAATTCCATATCCTTATTGCTCTAAAAGGGACACTCCAGGCACACAGACCACTTCTGCCCATTGGAGTGGTCTGGGTGCCAACTCCCACTACCCTTAACCCTGCAAGTGTAATTATTGCAGTTTTTTTTAAACTGCAATAATTACCTTGCAGGGTTAAGTCATCCCCTAGTGGCTGTCTATTAGACAGCCACTAGAGGACACTTCCTGCTCTATAGCACAGGTTTTCTGCTAGAGCGTCGCTGGACGTCCGCACGCTGTGTGAGGACCTCCAGCGTCGCTCTATTCCCCATAGGGAAGCATTGAAATTAATTTTCAATGCTTTCCTATGGGATGCGCTAATGCCGCGCATGCGCATTAGGTCTCCTCGGCCGGCGGGCGAGATCAGTCTCGCCCACCGGCCGACGTAAGCAGAGGGAGGAGCGGCGGGGGAGGAGGAAGCAGCGACGTGGGACTTGTCGCTGCCTCTGGTAAGTCACTGAAGGGGTTTTCACCCCTTCAGCAACTGGGGATTGGGGGGTGGGAGGGAGAGGGACCCTCCAGTGCCAGGAAAACAGATCGTTTTCCTGGCACTGGAGTTTCCCTTTAATGTAAAAAAAAAAAACATTTTGTTTGCCTTAGATGAAACCTCCTTTCTTCCAGCCTAAATGCATGACCTTGTGTAATATGTATAGCCCCGTTTATGAATTGATTTCCAGATAATGGTTTGTACTGGCCCAGAATATATTTGTATAATGTTATCATATCCTCTCTGAGGTGCTGTTTTTAAAGAGATTCAAATTTTGTAACCTTTCTTCATAACTAAAATGCTCCATTCCTTTTATCAATTTGTAACTTGTTTCTGCACTTTTTCTAGTGCCATAATATCCTTCTTTAGAACAGGTGCTCAAATTGCACAGCATATTCAAGGTGTGGTCTTACCAGTGATTTATAAAGAGGCAAAATTATATCTTCATCCCGAGAATTTATGCCCCTATTTATACATGACAAAACCTTACTGACCTTGACATTGCATATTGCTGCCTAATTTGTCTATAACAATTTCCAAATCCTTCTCGTGTGTGGTTATACCTAATTCACTACCATTTAGGGTGTAAGTTGCTTGTGCATTACTGACCCCGAAGTGCATAACTTTGCATTTCTCTACATTAAATTTCATCTGTCATTTTAGTGCCCATCTATCCAAATCCCTCTGCAGCAAAGCAACATCCTGCTCACATATTATTACTTTGCAAGGCTTTGTGTCATCTGCAAACACTGAAACATGGCTTTCAATGCATATTTGAAGATCATTTATAAATATGTTAAATAGAAGCTGTCCCAAAACAGAACCCTGAGGGACACCACTTACCACTTTTGTCCAGCCTGAAAATGTACCATTAATGACAACTCGTTGTACTCTATCCTTAAGCCAATGTTCTACCCAAGAACATTCATCTAGACCAATTTATTTTAGTTTGAAGACTAACCTACTGTGAGGAACCATATTAAATGCCTTGGCAAAATCCAAGTAGCTCACATCCACTGCAACACCCTGATCTATACTTCTACTTACTTCTTTGCAGAATGCGATTAGGTTAGTTTGACATGACCTATGTTTCATAAAACCATGTTGATTATTGCTAATAACAAAGTTCTTCCCAATTAATTCCTAAATATTATCCCTTAATAGCCTTTGAAATATTTTCCCAGTCACAGAAGTTAAGCTCACATGTCTATAATTTCCAGACAAGGATTTTGAACCTTTTTAAATATAGGAACAACATCTGCCTTCCTCCAATCCTCCGGTGCAATACCTGAAACAAAAGAATCTTGAAAAATGAAATACAGAGGTTTACTTATTTCCTCACTTAGTTCCTTAAGTACTCGTGGGTGAATACTGTCAGGCCCTGGATCACTTTGTCTCAAGTCATCCAATCACAAGTTATCAGTAAGTTTTTTGCGGCAATCATTTGCATATTTCTTGCTATAGGATACTCATTAATATATACTGAAGAAAAGGTTATTTAAAATGTCTGCCTTTTCCTGGTTTTCATTAGATAACAGGTCTTCATCTCTGTTTCCAGTCTACCTACACTTTCATTTTTTGTTTTTTTTTAGAAATGATGTACTTGAAAATAAATGTTGGGGTTGGTTTTGCATTCTTTGGCTATCAATTTCTCATTTTCTAGTTTAGCCTCTTTATATGCCTTTTTTCAGGCTTTATTAGCTTCCTTATATCTTATATAGGATGCCTCTTATTTGTCCGATTTAAATGTTTTAAATGCCCTTTTCTTATTTTTAAGAAAAGAGGGAAAAAGTTTTAAATAAAAACAGCAAGGAGAAAATATAGATTAAAAATAGGGACGACATTTAAGTAAAAACAGCAAAGAAATATATATATATAAGAAAAAGGGAAAAGTTTAAAAAAAACAGCAAGAAGAAAAATATAAATAAAAAGGGACTACGTTTTAAATAAAAACAGCAAAGAAATAAAAATATAAGAAAAAGGGAAAAAAGTTTTTAAATTAAAGCAGCAAAGAGAAAAATATGAATAAAAAAGGAACAAAGTTATAAATAAAATCAGCAAAGATTAAAAATATCTATCAAAAAGATGGAAAAAAGTAAAAAAAAAAAATGTAAACCTGTTTTTTCACTTGGTATTAAAGGGACTCTCCAGTGCGAGGAAAACAAACCATTTTCCTGGCACTGCAGGTCCCCTCTCCCTCCCACCCCCCATCCCAAGTTACTGAAGGGGTTAAAACCCCTTCAGTGACTAACCTGTATCCAGCACCGCTGTCCCTCGGTGCTGGTTCAGGGTCCGCCCATACTCCTCCCCCGCCGACGTCATCCGGCAGTGGAGACCTATCATGCATGAGCGGCCGGTGGCGGGGGAGACCTAATGCGCATGCGCGAAAATGCCGCGCACGCGCATTAGACCTCCCCATAGAAAAGCCTTGAGAAATGCTTTCAATGCTTTCCTATGGAGATTTCAGTTGGAGGTCCTTACCTAGCGTGAGGACGTCCGGCAATGCTATAGCACGTGGAATGTGTGCTATAATACCAGAAGTGCCCTCTAGTGGCTGTCTAGTAGAATAAAAATAATGGGACAATTAAAACTATTATCATCCATGTTATCGTTTTTGGATGGATTGAGGAGTTTACTCCTATCCACATTATTTACCCGTGTGATAGAATTCTCTAGAAGATCTAGTTCGTATTCCTTCTCTATAAATTGTGTCTTTATTCTTTCAAATTGTTGCTCCATCATTTTGGTATCTGTGCATTTCTTTTTAATACGTTGGAATTGTCCGTATGGTACATTAGTGAGCCACGGGGAATGGTGACAGCTTGATCTTAGAAAAAATCTGTTCACGTCAACCATTTTAAAAAGTCTTAGACTTCAAACTTTGTTCTTCTACATATAAAACCAGATCCAAAAATTCAACACTTGTGGTGCTATACTTAGATGTACAAGATAGATTATATAAGTTGGAATTCATGCATTCTAAAAACAAGGATAACTGTTCCTCCTCCCCTTCCCAAATAAAAAGCAATCATCGATGTACCGTCTATAGAGGACTAGGTTCGCAACCCATGGATTGTTTTGTTTTGATCAGAACTTAAGGGGTTAAAAAAGCCCTGTAATTGCTATCCTGGAAAAATAGAAATAAACAGTTTTATCATCCAACCTTGATAGGGATACTCACTTAAGTGATAATTGTCATAAATTAAAAGTTTGACATGTGTAATATCCCAAAAAACACATACACACACAATCAGACATGCAATGTATATCAGATTGTGTGAGTTTGTTTTTCAGGCTATTACATATAATAAATGAGCTCATTAACTGCCCCCCACCCCACCTACTGATTACTTACCCTTTAAGAGTCTGACCGGGCCCCTGAAGTTTCTGAAGGTCACATCCTCCCAGCTAAAAACACAGCCACGTGGGAGGGAGGAGGAGGCTGCAGCATTACCACAGGTAGCATGGAGAGGCTGGAGTGAGCAGCTACATGCTCACTCTTATCAGCCCCATCCCAGACCCCAAAAGGCAAGCTAACAGGTGGCTGCAATGTATGTCAGATTGTGTATATCTGTGTGTGTGTGCCAGTGTGTGTATTTGTGTGTATTTGTGTGTATGTGCCAGTGTGTGTGTATCTGTGTGTAAGTGGAAATGCACGTGTCTGTGTGTAACGTTGTCTTTATATGCCAGTGTGTGTATCTGTGTGTCAAGTTGTGTATATAAAAAGTGCTGGTGCACTTAATAAGAAAGAAAAAAATGGGGGCGGAGCCTAACATTTGAGCAGTCTAGACGTGCAGCGCTCGAGCTTCTGCAATTTGGGCTGATTTTGGGGTGCTATCCCTGGCCACCAAGCTACAAAGCCTTATTAAGTGCGCTGCCTAAGTCAGGGGTTTCCAGGCAAGCATACTGATACCTCACCCGATACTCTACACTGCCGGGAACCCTGACGGCTCCGTAGCGGCCTGCTGTGGATGGAGAGGGAGAGAGGTGGCCGATCTCCATGCTCTCCGGTTCGAAGGGACCAGCTACACTCCAAACCGCCCCCCCCCCCCCACTCCCTCTGGACCAGTGGGGGATATCCCGGTCTTCACTGGACACTTACATGCCATCCCAGCATCACCTACCAAGCATTAGGAGTCGCTAAAGGGTCGAGTTCCAACTTTACAAAATTGCGGATGCCTCCCTCACGGATTCCCACAGCTCAGATCCAGCCTACAGAGACGCATGTGGCTCTATTGACCGCTTCCTACAAGGCTCGATCATTTCCAAAACTTCTGGGCCAAGTTGGAAGACCGTGTCCAGACCACCCAGTCTGGGATACAGAGGGGAAAGGAGAGAGTGGTGCTACTGAAGATGAGGAGGCCTACTCAAGGTACAAAAACCTCCTGGGCAGCACACTACCCTATTAAAAGCTCACCTGAGTCAAGGGCTACTCGAACCAAAGTTTTGATGTGTCGCCCACGTGGACGGAAGATCCCCCGGATGAAACAACCATCACCGGCACGCTCCTTCAGGTACCACCGGAGGGGAGGGGATATCTGACAGCAACACCACTTACGTCACACATCCAGTCCTTGTTACATAGTTACATAGTTACATAGCTGAAAAGAGACTTGCGTCCAACAAGTTCAGCCTTCCTCACATATGTTTTTTGCTGTTGATCCAAAAGAAGGCAAAAAAAAACCAGTTTGAAGCACTTCCAATTTTGCAACAAGCTAGGAAAAAAATTCCTTCTTGACCCCAGAATGGCAGTCAGATTTATCCTTGGATCAAGCAGTTATTACCCTACATTGAAAGATTATATCCTTGAATATTCTGTTTTTGCAAGTATGCATCTAGTAGCTGTTTGAACATCTGTATGGACTCTGATAAAACCACTTCTTCAGGCAGAGAATTCCACATCCTGATTGTTCTTACAGTAAAAAAACCTTTCCTTTGCCTTAGACAAAATCTTCTTTCTTCTAGTCTAAACGCATGACCTCGTGTCCTATGTAAAGTCCGGTATGTGAATAGATTTCCACACAATGGTTTGTATTGGCCTCGAATATATTTGTATAATGTTATCATATCCCCTCTCAGGCGACGTTTTTCTAAACTAAATAGGTTTAAATTTGTTAACCTTTCTTCATAGCTGATATGTTCCATTCCTTTTATTAATTTTGTAGCCCGCCTCTGCACTTTTTCTAGTGCCATAATATCCTTCTTTAGAACAGGTGCCCAAAATTGCACAGCATATTCAATGTGTGGTCTTACCAGTGATTTATAAAGAGGCAAAATGATATTCTCATCCCGAGAATGAATGCCCTTTTTCATGCACCCGATGGACCCCTTGGACGGCGGCCTTGGCGGTTTGCCGCGTGGGCCAGGGCCGCAGAAGATGATGGCGGCAGATACCCGGTCACAGGGGTCCACAGGGCGGCCGGGCTCCATGGAGTGGCGGGCCCGGTCGCAGCTGTGACCCCTGCGACCGTGGTATGTACGCCACTGCACACACACACAGGCATGCAGACACACAGGCATACAGACTGGCACACACATACATACAAACACACACCCTCCTGCACCCTCATTTAAGGTGCAGGATGGTGACTTTCCCTTGGGTCCAGTTGTGGCTCAGGTGGATGGGCTGACTCCCTCTGCTTCCTTCCGCGCGGCTCACGTGCGGTCACTTCCTCCCAGCTTGTGATGTCATCACAGGGGGCCCGGTCGTGCTGTTAAAGCGCCCAGCGCTGACAAGGCCCCCTGGCAATCTATATCCATCGGGTGGCCCTGACAGTATGGGCCACCCGATGGACCCCTTGGACGGCGGCCTCAGCGGTTTGCCGCGTGGGCCAGGGCCGCAGAAGATGATGGCGGCGGATACCCGGTCACAGTGGTCCGCAGGGCAGCCGGGCTCCCTGGAGTGGCGGGCCCGGTCGCAGCTGTGAGCCCTGCGACCGTGGTATGTACGCCACTGCACACACACACAGGCATGCAGACACACAGGCATACAGACTGGCACACACATACATACAAACACACACCCTCCTGCACCCTCATTTAAGGTGCAGGATGGTGACTTTCCCTTGGGTCCATTTGTGGCTCAGGTGGATGGGCTGACTCCCTCTGCTTCCTTCCGCGCGGCTGATGTGCGGTCACTTCCTCCCAGCTTCTGATGTCATCACAGGGGGCCCGGTCGTGCTGTTAAAGCGCCCAGCGCTGACAAGCCCCCCTGGCAATCTTCTATCCATCGGGTGGCCCTGACAGTATGGGCCACCCGATGGACCCCTTGGACAGCGGCCTCGGCAGTTTGCCGCGTGGGCCAGGGCCGCAGAAGATGATGGTGGCGGATACCCGGTCACAGGGGTCCACAGGGCGGCCGGGCTCCCTGGAGTGGCGGGCCCGGTCGCAGCTGTGACCCCTGCGACCGTGGTATGTACGCCACTGCACACACACAGGCATGCAGACACACAGGCATACAGACTGGCACACACATACATACAAACACACACCCTCCTGCACCCTCATTTAAGGTGCAGGATGGTGACTTTCCCTTGGGTCCAGTTGTGGCTCAGGTGGATGGGCTGACTCCCTCTGCTTCCTTACGTGCGGTCACTTCCTCCCAGCTTGTGATGTCATCACAGGGGGCCCGGTCGTGCTGTTAAAGCGCCCAGCGCTGACAAGGCCCCCTGGCAATCTATATCCATCGGGTGGCCCTGACAGTATGGGCCACCCGATGGACCCCTTGGACAGTGGCCTCGGCGGTTTGCCCCGTGGGCCAGGGCCGCAGAAGATGATGGCGGCGGATACCCGGTCACAGGGGTCCGCAGGGCGTCCGGGCTCCCTGGAGTGGCGGGCCCGGTCGAAGCTGTGACCCCTGCAACCGTGGTATGTACGCCACTGCACACACACACAGGCATGCAGACATACAGGCAGACAGTCACACAGACAGACAGTCTCTCACACACACAGGCATGCAGACACACAGACAGACAGTCACACAGACAGTCACACACACACAGGCATGCAGAGACAGTCACACAGACAGAGTCTCACACACACATAGGCAGGCAGGCAGTCACACACACACACACATACAGACTTACCTCTTTCCATTTTGGCTGGAAGGGGGAGTGGATGCATTTGGTTGTTGTCCTTCCTTCTTCCCTCTTCCTGTGCAAGGGCTTTGGGTATGTATTAGCCCCGCCTCCGCCCCGTGATAAGCCCCACCTCTGCTCCGTGATAAGCCCCGCCCCCACAATTTTTATTTTTTTTAATAGATCTGGGTGGTGAATAATTAATCCTCCACCCGGGTTCCTATTTTAGCTCCCCTGACACCGTCCATATGCGAGCTGTGTCGGCCACAGGGCACCCTCTGCTCCATGGCACCCTCTGCGGCTGCACAGCTCGCACACCACTAAGGCCGGCCCTGCACATACATACTTAATTTCATCTTGGAACATCACAAGTTATGTTAAGCTTGTTTACATAATTATAAAAATGTGCAACTTCTCATGCCACTGTCAATCCTTTTAAGATATATGCAAGCTGTTGTGGCGTTCGATGCTAAACTGTACCTACCTGCACAACAACACAAAATGTAAACAAAAAAAATGAAAGAAAAAATTATGCTCAAATTCTAGGTTTTTGCTTCAAGTAGCTTTATAAAAAACTTTTTTCTATTCAATGATCTTAAATGGAAACAGGTAAAGCTGGGTTATCACCTTAGAGTAAATGCTCAGAAGTGATTGATTCAGAAGAATACTGAACTGACCATAGAAGGATGAGTAGGTTTAGAGATGACTAATTACAGGGTACTGTGTTTTTATTGCATACATCAAGATACTGATCTTTTGTGACTGACACATAAGCTTTTCCTGACACGTAAGCTGTGTTGTTTGACTGTATATAAGATATGTGTTTTTCATATAGAGGAGGGCAGTCTTCTCTGACTCTCCTTGTGCACAAGCAATAAAATAATCTGCTTATTCAACTCTTGTTTGAAGAACCTGTGTTTTACAATAATGAGAATTTCACAGTAGCCAAATAGGAAGAAATTCTATGTAAATGCTATTTTTAGAATAGGCAAAATCAAAATCATATAAGGTTTTCTGCTGGTCATTTCTCAAAGCAGAGCATCACCAACAAAGAACAATTCAAGTTTTTGATTGTGCTTTTAGTATTTACAATTCACTTAACCCCTTCAGGACGGAGTCAATAGTACACGTTCTGATCAAAACAAAACGTAAACAAAAACTGAAATTTGCGCTATATGTCTGTTCAACCGTAATTCACCTCTTTTTACAAAAAGGTAGACCTAGGTAGAGAAGAGGAACCTCCTCATCCCCACACTTGGTCGACCCAATAGGAGACCCCTCCCTTCGGTAATGCTTCACGATAAAACTTAACGTTTATTGTAATTTATCAAAATAAAATATATATGTGTAAACACCAACAAAATGAAAAGTGAAAAAAAGTGGGTAAGAAAAAAGTATAAAATAATAATGGGGAGAGCCACAAAAATAACTGTGGGTGTGGACCATAATCTATAGTATATATATTTAGTCCTCCCAAAAACACCCCAGATAAAATTCCAGCAAGTAGGCTCAATAGCCAGATAGGGTGAGATATAGAGAGGGGAGCTCAAAAATAGGTATAAAAACCTGGTGCACTTGGTAACAATATTAGAAACAAATTGTATCAAGTGCACATAGTTGCTCAGTTGCTCTTAAATCCCTGTGTTGTGGGATCAAGTACACATTGTTGCTCAGTTGCTTCTTTAGTCCCTGTGTTGTGGGATGTTAAACTAAATCGTGTTGCCACTAGAAAGCAATAGAGCTAAATGAGCAGACCCAGCTGAATGATCAAGCTGGAACATTAGAAGCCCCTTCTCTCAAGGGATTCCCCTACCAGACCCCAGAATACCTGTGGGTGTGGACCATAATCTATAATATATATAGTCCTCCCAAAAACACCCCAGATAGGATTCCAGCAAATAGGCTCAGTAGCCAAATAGGGTGAGATATGGAGAGAGGAGCTCAAAATAGGTATAAAAACCTGGTGTACCTGGTAACAATATTGGAAACAAATTGTATCAAGTGCACATTATTGCTCCGTTACTCTTAAATCCCTGTGTGTGGGGATATTGTATCAAGTGCACATTATTGCTCTATTGCTTTTGAATCCCTGTGTTGTGGGATGTTAAACTTAATCGTGTTGTCACTAGAAAGCAATAGAGCTAAATAACAGACTAGTCACAGCTGAATGGTCGAGCTCGAACATTGGAAGCCCCTTCTCTCGAGGGATTCCCCTCCCAAACCCCCAGATCACAGGAAAAGAGCTGAGCATCCAAAGCTCCTCTCTATAAAATAAATTAATTAAATAGACATTCTCAGCCCCCAGATTCATATATCTATTGCTCGCTGGAATCTTAAATAAGTGGCTTCTCCTGACTAAACTAACCTAACGCGCGTTTCAGCGCCTTGATGCGCCTTCGTCAGAGGTATAGTGTCAGTCTGTCCCTCGTGCGGCTCTTTTATATAGGTGTACCGGGTCGGAAAACAGTGGGCGTATCAAAAAATGTTCGCGCCGAAAAATTCCGTTCAAGTAGGTGCCGCCCCCTTGTGAACGTCACCGGATGATTGACAGGGATTCTAAGGACCTCCCTGGTGCATTATCATCTAAACGCTCAATTTATATTGAACAAGGTGACGATCTGTGTCATTTTTTATCAAGTGGATCAGACAGAGATTAGTCTGTATCCACTCTTAGTCTGAATGGTCCAGCTAGTTATCCTCTTTACACGAACTTTATGATTAGAGGAGCTAGTCCATGATCTATACACATATGCACATTAGTGATACATCAGTGATAAAAATATATATATATATATATATATACATATATGCAAGTATGGTATAAATGACAGATAAATTGTTTACATGATCCAAGTCCTTATTTAAAGGGGCAGGACCTAAAAATCTATGCATCCATGTCTGAGTGTATGTATGTAAGAGTAATAAACGGATCCATGCTATGTTTGTCTAAGAGCACAAGATCTGTGTCCTGGTTATTTAAAGGGACGGGACAAGAAGAAAACTTACTGTACATACATATCTATGTATGTGTATATATAGAGATGTCCATTAGTTCCTTAGCATTGTTTCCTTAAATATAGATATTATATCACTTGTTCACTTCTGTGATTAAGGGGCCAAGGGACATTAAAAACCAAATTTAAACACACAAATAACGAAAGTATTTACACAAATTGTTATATATACATATATACAGTTTAAGTAGTTTTTGCATTACTACTGATGTTGAATATTATCTACTGTGGAACTCATTTTAGTTTTCAATGAAGGGCGTGAATGTAAACCCTTCATTTAGTCCGTTAGGGGCCAGTGTATTGAATTCGTAGATCCAATAGCATTCTCTCTTGAGAAGAGTACGGTCCAGGTCGCCACCTCTGCGTCCTAACTGGACCTTCTCTATACCCGCAAACTTGATCCCTCGTGTGTCACCTTGGTGTTCATTTCTAACATGTCTAGAGATTGGGGTATCTCTAAAATTCCTAACTGAATGTATGTGTTCCATAACTCGCCTCTTGAAGGGGCGAATAGTTTTCCCCACATATCTGAGGCCACACACACATATCAGTAGGTATACAATCCCCTTCGTATTACAATTAAAAAATTGTTTGATCTGACATGTTGATTGGTCAATCAAGTCTGGGAGAACTTTAGAATCTTTTAACATATATTGGCAGGCCACACACCTGCCGCATTGGTAAGTTCCCTGCACGGAAAGCCAGTTGGTGTTGCCCCTTTTTGTGGATAAATGACTAGGAACCAACACTTCCTTTAGATTTTTGCCTCTTCGTGCAGTGAGGGAGACAAATGGAGTCACTACTCCCTTAAGTTGGGGGTCTTGGGAAATCAAAGGCCAGAATCTGCCTAGTATTCGTTTGGTCTGGTCCCATCCAGAGTCAAACGTAGCCACACAGCGAATAGGTTCCTGCTTTGTTGGTGCTACTTTATCTTTTAGGAGATCTTCTCTATCACTTAATAGTGCCCTTTGATATGCTTTTTTGAGGCAACGATTGGGATATCCCCTCTCTTTGAACCTAGCTCTGAGGAGTTTGGCTTGGTTGATAAATTCATCCATAGTTGAACAATTCCTCCTCAAGCGTAGGTACTGACCAACCGGGATGCCTTTTTTCAAAGTTATTGGGTGGTGACTTTCCCATCTTAGCATCGTATTTGTTGAGGTGGCCTTTCTAAACAGAGTGGTGTCAACTCTTGACTCTTTAGAGATATTGACGGTACAATCTAGGAAATTAAGTGTAGAGCCACCAATTTCCATTGTGAGTTTTAAGTTCAGCTCATTGGTGTTCAGTTTCTCTACAAATAACCTAAAGGAGTCCTCCGTGCCCGTCCAGACAACGAGGACATCATCCATATACCTCTTCCAAAGGAAGATGTGTCTTGTGAACTCCACATTGATCTCTGAGAAAACCACATTCTCTTCCCACCACCCCAGGTGCAGGTTAGCATATGATGGAGCACAAGACGTGCCCATAGCTGTACCCTGCACCTGGTGGTAGAGCTGGCCATTAAAGAGAAAGAAGTTGTGGGTTAGCACAAACCTCAGCAACTCTATTACGAATCGCGTGTGGCGCTCGTGTCTCAGTCCCCGTGTATCTAGGTAGCATTTAGTGTGTGCCAGTCCCAGGGTGTGGGGGATTGAAGAGTACAGGGCCTCTACATCGAGGCTACATAGAAGTGCACCTCTAGGTAGATTGAGAGACGTTAGGCACTTCAATGTGTCCTTTGTATCTCTCAAGTAGGACGGTAGTTTTTCCACAAATGGTCTAAGTATTTTGTCTAGATAACAACTAGCCCTACTTGTTAGATTATTTGACCCTGACACAATCGGTCTAGCTGTTAATTGAGTATATTTTTTGTGCACCTTGGGTAGGCAGTAGAACGTAGACACAACCGGATTTTTAGTATAGATGTAGGCATGTTCTCTCCTACCCAGTATGCCGTCATCAAATGCTGAGTCCAAGACACATTTAAGATCTGACAGAAATTTGATGGAGGGATCAGAGCTCAATGTACGGTAAGTTGTATCATCCTTGAGTATGTTGTTTGCAAGCTGAATATAGTGTGCTCTGTTTAAAACAACAATGTTCCCCCCTTTGTCTGCCGGTTTGATGATGATGTCCTCGTTGTCCTGCAGGACACGGAGGGCACGCCACTCATCCCTTGAAAGATTACTGTGGGGTCGAGGTTCCAAGGAATCTATTTTGAGTTTTTCTACCATATCTTTCATATTAAATGCACCCACACTTATTATATATCATTTTGTTCAGGAGAAACAGGGCTTTCATTTCATATAAAATATTTATATGTGAAACATAATTTATTATGAATAAACTTAAAAAAACTGTGAGAAATTTTAATTTTTGTTTTAATTTGTAGTTCCGCTTCACATTTTAGCTGTAAATGTCATAATACTGTTTTACTGCAAAAAAATGCACATATTTGTAATCAGCGATGTCTCACGAGTAGAACAGTGCCCCCCATTAACAGGTTTTATGGTGTTTTGGAAAGTTACAGGGTCAAATATAGAACGTTCCATTTTCAAATTTAAATTTGCCAGATTGGTAATGTTACCTTTGAGACGGTGTGGTAGCCCAGGAATGAGAATTACCCCCATTTGAAAAAGTAGACAACCCAAGGTATTGAACGTGGGGTATGTTTAGTCTTTTTTAGTAGTCACTTAGTCACAAACACTGGCCAAAGTTAGCGTTCATATTTGTTTTTGTGTGAAAAAAGCAAAAAACTAATATTTGGCCAGTGTTTGTGACTAAGTGGCTACTAAAAATTACTGGACATACCCCATTTGCAATACCTTCAGTTGTCTACTTTGGCAAATGGTATGCCATCATGGGGGTAATTCTTATTCCTGGGCTACCATACGGTCTCAAAGGCAACATAACTAATCTGGCAAATTTCAATGTCAAAAAAATGAAATGCAAGCCTTATATATGACTCTCTAACTTTCCAAAACACCATAAAACCTGTACATGGGGGGTACTGTTATTCTTGGGAGATTTCACTAAACACAAATATTAGTGTTTTAATACACTAAAACATATTACAACAATAATATAGTCCATAAAAGTGCAGTTCGTTTGTAAAAAATGCAAAAAACTTCACTTTTACTTAAAATATCATCGTTGTAATACAATTTACCAGTTTTAAACACTAATATTTGAGTTCAGCGAAGTCTCCCGAGTAAAACAGTACCCCCTATGTACAGGTTTTAGGGTGTCTTGGAGAGTTACAGGGTCAAATATAGTGCTTGTGAACTAAATTCTCTGCACTTTCTCCCTGTGTTGTCAGGCATGTCAATCAAATTTTAATTAATCAAATGACATAATTATGTTAAAAAATTACTTAAATATACACGTAGAATTTTAATATATATGCATTTATAGGTATTTAAATTCTACGTGTATACTAATGTAATCTTTTATGTAATTATATGTATTTATATCTATATATATATATTTGCGGTTATTTGTATTTTATATATAGATAGCTATATATAGAATGTCATTCTAAGTGTATTCTGTTTCCAATATATATATTAATAACAAAATACAGTTAGAATGAAATTACATATGAATATATAATTTATTTTAAATTTTGTTTCAATATTTTATTTATTTATTTAATTATTTTATTTATTTATTATTGTAATTATACGTATGTATATAATATATATATATATATATGTAGATCTATTATATATATACATATTATATATATGCAACGTCATTCTAAGTGTATTTTAATATTAATATATACTTATATTAGTATTAAAATACATTACGTATGACGTTACATATATATAATATGTATATATATTATATATATAATATATATACATATATTATATATATAAAAATGCATTTAATTTATTTTATAATATTTTAATATTTTTTTTTTTACACTACCTACCAGCAGGGGGACTGTCTAATATTTTAGACAGTCCCCCTGCTGGCAGATCCATAGCCAGCTATAGGGGGCCATGTGATCGCTCTTTGAGAGCGATCACATGGCCCCCGGGGGCCTCATTTGCCGGAGGGGGGCTGCCTGGGCTCTCAGGCAGCCCCCCAGAAGAGGATCGCGGCGGAGGTGAGTACCGCCAGACCACCAGGGCTGCAAGCCGTTACGGCGTTCTATGCCGCCGCAACGGCTTTAAAGCCCTTTAAAGCCGCGACGGCATAGAACGCCGTAACGGCGTTAAGGGGTTAAAAAAAATGTATATTCAGAGCCATGAGTATTCAAGAAATGAGAGCTGAAAACACTGCACAAGGCAATCAATTGGTTCACTTGTCCTATGATAGTTGGGGACAGTTCCCTTGTGTCCCCAAAAGTGGGATAGCAGGGAACTAAGTCGGGGTGGTGAGAGTGGACTTGTAAATTGGGAATATCCCAACTTATTCGAGACAGTTGGGAGGTATGCACTTTAAAAGAACAGTAATCCAACCAAACATTATGATAGAAATGCAATAACATACCTTGTGTATATAACACATATGAACAGACTAAGCATAAATGTGTATTTTAACTTGGTATTCTGCATGGCGTTTTTATAAGGCATTCTATATGAGCTATAATTTATGAAATCTGTAAATTCTGTGCTGTTGTAGTCCTCATTACAAAAAATAAAAATGTATTGAAAATCTTGTACTCCTCTCTGTATAAATGCTTGAGTTTGATACTAGATTAAGCACTCACCACTTATGGCTTTGCCAGAACATGCATCTAGTGCCAGTGGCGTACACATGACCAATGGGGCCCCGGTGCGCAGGCCGGGGCCGCAACACATGGCGGCGGGCACCTGGTCGCAGGGGTTGCAGGGCTGCGACCGCGGTATGTACACCAGTGCATGCAGATGCATACACACTTAAAGGACCACTACAGACACCCAGATCACATCAGCTCAATGAAGTGGTCTGGGTGTCAGGTCCCTCTAGTTTTAACCCTGCAGCTGAAAGCATAGCAGTTTCAGAGAAACTGCTATGTTTCACTGAGGGTTAATCCAGCCTCTAGTGGCTGTCTCACTGACAGCCGCTAGAGGAGCTTCCGCGATTCTAAGACACTGAACGTCCATAGGAAAGCATTGAGTAATGCTTTCCTATGGGTGGTTTGAATGCGCGCACGGCTCTTGTCGTGCATGCGCATTCGGAGCCCAGCGGCGGAGGGATCCCCAGCGCCAAGGGAGTCCGGCGCTGGAGAAAGGTAAGTGCTGAAGACACACACACACTCTCACGAACAGATGCATACACACTAGCTAACAGACACACACATTTACTGACAGAGACACACTAGCGACAGACATACATACACACTCACTTAAAAAACATACACTCTCACTGACAAACACACACTCACTAACAGACATCACACAGACTCACTAACACAAACACACTCAGTAACAGACACACACAGTAACACACTCACTGACACTCACTAGCAGACAAACACTCAACAGACACACTCACTGACACTCACACTAACACACACTAACACACAGTAACACTAACACACACAATAACACTCACAGTAACACACACACTAACACACACAGTAACACTAACACACACACACTAACGCATTTTTTTTTCATTTAATCCCCCCAGCCTCCTTACCTTTTGGAGTGCTGAGGGGATTCCCTGGGGTCCAGTGGTGCTGCTGGGCTCCTGGGGGGTCGGTCACCCGGCGGGCAGTCAGGCTGGTGGGCACGCGAGGGAGCACTCTCCCCTGAGTGCTTCCTCTTCAGCCCCCTCGCGCGCCGCGTACGGATACCGGAGCCGGAAGATGACGCCATCTTCCGGCTCCGGTATCATTGCGGTGCGTGAGGGAGCTGAAGAGGAAGCACTCAGGGGAGAGTGCTCCCTCGCGCACCGGCCAGCCTGCTCTCCCGTCCAGTGACCGGCCGTGGGGTGACAGCAGGGCCAGCCTCGGGGGGCCCGGAGGTGGCCGGCTTCGGGCCCCCCAGGAGAAGAGGCTGGCCCAGAGCGTACATACCGGGTCGCATGACCCTGGTATGTACGCCACTGTCTAGTGCTCTATTATTATTATTATTATTATTATGTTATTTATATAGCGCCATCAAATTCTGCAGCGCTTTACAATGGGTGGACGAACAGACATGTAGTTGTAACCAGACAAGTTGGACACACAGGAACAGAGGGGTTGAGGGACCTGCTCAATGAGCTTACATGCTAGAGGGAGTGGGGTAAAGTGACACAAAAAGGTAATGATAGTATTAGACTAGTGACAGTTGCATAAGAGTTGCAGGAGCTATTAACAGTTTAATTGATACGCTTTTATGAAGAAGTGGGTTTTTAACGATTTTTTGAAGGAGTGGAGACTGGGTGAGCATCCAACCCTTAACATGCATTATCAAGGGTCTCTAGTCTCCTTATTGACAACATTTTGTCGCTAATCTATTTGTCCAAATGTGTGTTACTCATTGTATATTTCTAAAAACGGTGGTTCTCGAGATAGATGCATAGTTGTATATGGGATATATGGAAGGATGGGACGGGTGGACTGGAAGACCGGTACATGCACAGGAAGACACATTTTTGTTTTGTCTTGGGTTTTTTGTTTTTTAAACAGACAGCATGCCCAATTTACTTCTGTGATTTCCTTTCCCACTCATTCCTTGAGTTTTGTACTTACAGAAATTAACTTAAAAAATGGTAGAACACATAGATTATAGAGTTAAGTTGATGTTCAGAACCATATCCATTTCCACAAAGAAAGCCTGTTGAATGATTCTCAAAAGGTCCAAATCATACCCTGCGATTAACAGACATTAGTAAAGGTTATGCTTTCATGTACCCTTTAAAATAATTCTCCATTTAAGTTATCATAAAATAAGAGCTTTTAGGAAAATATGCTTGACAGAGAAATATACATAACCTTATGCTAGAATCTTGCGCTGGTATCTTGCATACATAATTCAAATGATTTCTTTCAAAACATGGCTTCTTTTATAATAATACAAATTTATTTATTTTTATCGCTAAATCATATCAATAATTGTCCAAATGAAAACAAAAAGTCAGAGGTAAAACTTACTAACTGAAATGTTCAGCCTCATAAAAGAAATTAATTTAAAAACAGAAATGTATTTTTCTTCATATAAAAGTGAAGATCTTAAGCATGTTACATTTAATTTATATGAGCATGCTACATTCAGAATTATGTACCAGAAGCTGAATATCCAGGAATAGCTTTAATATTTAGCACAGCATGCTCACTCTAAGTAGATGTATATTTACATCATCAATATAAAACCAAATATATTTTTTATTAGCAACTGCTTATCATTGTTAAGCATTTCATGATGTTTTTTTTATCAGCATATCAACTACCACATCATTAAAGTGTAGTGAACAGGAATGAAAATGCCTAGACCTTGCATAGAATAAGGGCTATTAAATCGATCATCTCTCTATGTATCCAATGTAAATTATAAGATATCGTGCAGTTCCCAGTTAAGACAAGACAACGATGCTTGACCTTAAAATAAAAAAAAACCCTCAAATAATTCAGCCTATATCTGTTGCAATTCAGACCACGTATGTTACACTTCACATCACTGAGCTTTCCGATTCTAGAGCAGGGATAGGCAACCTTTTAGTAATACTGTGCCGAAACAAGATCTTGGAATCCCTTGGCGTGACAGTCCTATTTTTATTTATTGAGGTGTGTATTTTGCCATATTGCGCTTGTGTTAATTATAGGTGCTGTAGCTGCCTCGTAATGTTGTATTTGTGAGTATGTAGACTGTTATACTGTATATGTTCATGAGTAATTTGTGTTATTAAATGTGGGCTGTGTATGGGTGCTGCTTCTGGAATTGTGTGTCTGGATGATTTATCATATTGTGTGTTTTGTGGTGTGTGTGGCTGCTTGCGCTATTGTATGTGAGAGGATGCTTCTGGAATTTCGTGCATGCATGTGGATTGTCAGATGTGTTGTGTTTGGGGGGGGCTGTGTGTGTGTTTGTGTATGGGCTGTTTATTATTTATATGAGGGGAGAGGCTTATACTGTAACTCTATGTATATCTAGTAGTGTGGGTGGCTTCCCTGGGGTTTGGTTGCCCAGGTATAGATCAAGGGCAGAAGCTGCGATAGCTGCTGCATGCTGCTCTACTCCAGTGCAGATTCCCATTCACAAGTGAAGGGAGAATGTTTTCTGAGATCACTTCCTGTAACGGATCGTTTTGCACAAAAGAGGTTAAAAACCGTTTAGGCGATAGTCCCCTTTCAGATGCACAGGCAGCTACTGCAATCACCAATCTCCAGAACTGCAAATACACATGTTCTTCAACTCCTGAACTGGAACCATAAGAATCCTCCAACTCACGAACAGGAAACACTCGAATGCTGCTAAACAGCCGAACAGGGAACACCATACGAACAGCTTACACTCCTGGCAGTCGCACTGTAACAGCATACAATCTAATTCCCCCCAAGAACGAGACAACACTTCGTTTGGGGATCAAGCAGAACTGATTTACTGGGGCTACCTGCCCGGCTTTAATGCAGGTCTCCCACCTGGTGCACACTCCCCTAGGGGACCAGATGGGAAACTGGGACACAAAGGGTAAAAGGACCAATCACAAGCTTACACATTTAAACAATCCCACAATGTATTGCAATCCCTCCTCTCTGTCCTGGAGATAATTGGGAAGTAATCCAATTATCTCCAAGGACAGAGGCAAACTCCTTTAAGCACATGTTGCCAAAAAGACAGAAAAATATACAATGTTGCAAATATTACACAAAACATATACATTCAACATATCCCCAGATAGCTTAGATCTGAGCGCACATTATTACCGAATGGCGCTCAGATCACATACACATAGTTCAATCGCCATGGAGCCAAAGTCTTTCATACAGTCTTTTGGTATACGAATTGGCTCCATGGCATAACTATCTGGGGTAACATTGTTCACATAATGAAAGTCCCGAATGAACCGGTGTTCATTTCTTTGCAGGAGAAGGGAAGTCGGCGGCTCAGTAAGTGCAGGAGAAGGGAAGTCGGCGGCTCAAATAAGTGTCTATTTTGAGTTCCATAGATTTGAAGCTGAACACTGCTGGCCACTCGTGAGTTTAAAATGGCCACTGCCACGTGTTCGGCAAATGAACAAAGGCCACCCAGCGTTCGTCAATTAAGCTGTGGTTAATTGACGGCACACTCCAGTTCCCAGGTGGTCGATCGGTCGGTAGTTTGTTTGGTAGATTCAATCTACCGAACGCCCAGGCAGAAAGGCACGAATAAGCCTTCCTGCAGGGAAAATAAAAGGTTTTTAACATGGGGCCATAGTCCAGCGGCAGGAGGCGGGCGACCAGGCTCCTCCAGTGGCCAGTGGCAAGATTGGTTCCGCCACATTTCTCCCCTTTACCAATCAGACTAACAGGGTATCTGACCTCCTGTCGGACAGTGCCCTGGTTAGTCCAGCAACCCACCCACAACACATAATCAATAGAGTGGCCCACCCACAAGAATTGGTTACTGCACCTGGGGTAGTGGGTAGTTTGTCCATGTCCAGGGGCTCCACCACAGCTCTGGGGGTTACTAGCCCTCCGGATCGGTGGGTTGCTGAGTGGGCAGAAACCAGCGGTACTCTGCCCTGGTGCCAGCGCTACCACGGGCGTAGCCTGGTTCTTGCCAAGCTGAGGAGAAGGGGTTGTAGGCTCCTCCCTCTGGACTTGGTGTTGTGACTGGAGGGGAAGACAGGCTGTCTCCCCTTTGGATAAACAGCCCTGCTGCTGGGGAACAGGATCGACCGTCTCTACCCCCTGTGGTTTGGGCACAGCGACCACGGTCCCATCTGCACCGGTGTGGGGCTTATCATCTCCCATTGGTGGGCTACACTGCCGCTGGGGAGACGGGGTAACAAGCTCCTCTCCCTTACATACTTTCAGCCGCTGGGGAGAGGGGGTAACAGGCTCCTCTCCCTGACACTCTCTCTGCTGGTGCAGAGGAGGACAGACTGTCTCCCCTTTTGATAACCAGTCCTGCTGCTGGGGCGGGAGACCGACTGTCTCATCTGCCCCATCTGGGAGAACAGGGTCTCCCCTTTGTCAATATGGGGGTAGTCTTGGTAATTAATACCCTAAAATGCAAATCAGTACCAGTCATTATTTTGCTGAGACGGGTAGTTTTTCTGTTTGCCCCAAATCATTTGGGTGAAAGTAGCACATATTCCCGGTGTTACAAATAATATTGCTAACTGTCTCTCTCATTTTGGTTTGATTTATTTAAGCTCCTTGATCAAAATGCAGAAGCAGAAACTTTACCACAAGGCATTTGAGATCTGTTTTTTACCAATGAATATAACTATTGAAGAATTCTCTATCTGCATCTACTTGGGAAGCTTAAGCGCCATCTAGGATTACTTGGGTTGAATTTATGCCCACTCATTGATCCTTATGGGAACTCCTTGCAAGCTGCTTTGCAGTTTATTTTACATTTGATTATTAAGGACATTAAGAAATCATTAATACAAAGACACTTAAGCATTGATTTCCTTTTTTTCTGAAATTGCTGGTCATTAAGCCATCTTTAACCCCTTAAGGACACATGACATGTGTGACATGTCATGTTTCCCTTTTATTCCAGACGTTTGGTCCTTAAGGGGTTAAGGAATTTATGATTACCCAGATTTTAAAAGGTTACAAACGTGGTAAGAAAGTGAAAGATAGGCATCTAGTCTCGTTTTAATTATAAAACTAATTGGTTTGTACCTAGGAGAAAGTGTATTTTTCACCTTATTAAAAACATTTATTTGCACTTGGATTTATTTTATGTTGTTTTTGGCACTTTTAGAATTGGTGAATTAGTGTTGCAGATTCAGTTAAGTTTATATTTATTTATTCTGTTCACATTTTGTAACCATCTTCCAAAACAGACAGATTAGGTAAAGGTTGTAGAATTAGGTTAAATAGTTTACCGGGTTCTACTCTTTGTCCAGTTTCTTCAGTAAGATCATTTGTATCTAATTTTCCAGAGAGCACAGGCCCACTCCTCACTTATGAGGTTGGTTCTGTTGTAGAATTATTAGGCCCCTTATAAACTATACCCTTACTGGGCCCCTTTAATACTATACTCTTATATTCCCTTCATAGGCCTCATAGTTTAAATCTTACAAGAATGCTTTGTTCATAGAAATAGTGTGTCAGCAGGAAATGCTAGGATCCTGTTAAGTGAAACATTGTAGCAGATAGTCTTAATAAAATGTATAATTGCTAAAAAAAGGCCTTGAAGAACTAACCTTGAAAGACTAACGTGCCAGTTGCTCAAAATGGATAGCTGCCAAAAGCCCCCTCCCATCGAGTAAGCTCCTCGTGCCAGCAAGATGGTGCTGAAACCTGGAGGAGCTCGTCATGACGTCAGCTATGACATAAGATGTAACACCCAGCGGGGAGGGCATTTAACTAACCACTTTACACCTAAGCCAATTGACAATGTTTTCTTGCTGATATCTTGATTTCTTTCAATGATGTAATTTTGCCTTTATAAGGGTCTGCGCACCCGCTTTTTAACAGATGCCATTAAATTTCCTGAAGTTCTTTCATTTAACCTGAACCTTGTGTCAGTGTGAATTTACTTCTGCGTATACGCAATTTAATCATCTCTAATTTGGTCAGGAACAGATAGTCATTCAAACTTATTGGTTTGCTTAAAAGATTACTATATCAGTTGGCGCCCAACGTGGGGCCTGGGTTATGCCCTGCTAGGGCAGCCGTCCAAGAAGACGCGGGGTGGATGAATCCTGGGGGAAGGAAGGAGACTGATCACCTCTGAATACACGGTAGAGTTTGCTGCAGCACCTGGCCTGTATGTTCCAGCCCCTGTGATTAACCTGCCCCAGCGTCTGAGATTGGCTGCCGAGAGGACATCAAGGACAGGTAATATCTTGCCCAGAGACCCTACACCTTACTTGTTAATACCTACTTTACCTGCACCTATTGACTATCTGTTACCTGGGTTTACTTTTGTTGGTGTGTCTTTACTTTAGTGCCCGGGTAGTTTATTTGCCTGTTTACCCCTTTTAGGTACCACGTGGCTGTGGTAGTAAGGAAAAAGGGGGGTGGATCTGTGGAAGTTTTCCTGGGGATCTTCTGTTTGCCTGTTTTCCTCTTTTAGGTGCCGAGTAGCTACGGCAGTAAGGAAAAAGAGGGGGGAAATCTGTGGAGGGGTGTAGACTCACTGCCTCCTGTGGGTTTCCCATAAGTGTCACTTTGACAGCTTAGCTAGCCTCATTGTGCACACATTACTCTGCTTGCAGAGAGGTGGTACCCTCCAGCCTCGAGTGCCGAGGCTGGTGGCATTCCAATTTTAGCTGGTACCCTCCAGCCTCGAGTGCTGAGGCTGGTGGCATTCCAATTTTTCTTTATTTGTGGCGTGTGGATTCGGGCAGGCATTGCTGTCTCAATCACCACGTGGTAGTGGGACTTACGGGTGGGTCCGTAGGGGCACTACGGGATTGAGATAGGTGGCTTCTGCCACATGAGTAAAGGAAAGGGATTATTGTTGAACTTATTTGAACTGTTGAATTTATTTGCACTGTGATGCATGTACAGTATTTATATTTGAATATTGTTTTCATTGTCCATCACGCAGGTTCCTGTATTTACTTTCATCTTACTCTCTGTATCATTTACACTTTCCCCTCCTATTTCTCTTTACTGAGAGAAGTGATTGGTCACACACTTCTCGCCTCGCTCCAATCCGCGGCTACCTCGGGTAGGCGGAACCAGTGACTAGTCTACGTTCTGGGAAGACGTACGTAGGATTTATTCTTACGTAGCAGTCGAGCACTGTAGACATTCTCTTTCCACTTATCTTTCTCTATATCTGGGACGCCTTATATAGAGGGTATGGGACAGAAATTAGGTAAACCCAATAAGGGTTGGTTAGCATGTGATTTGGTAGAAGATAGAGAAGGTGAAGAGATGGTTAAGAAAGTTGATAAAATTGCTAAAGTATGTGGAATTACCGTACCTGTATGCGGTAGATTGCAGCCAGAAAGCTGGCGTAAGTTACTGACAGAAAAGAAAGGAAAGCTGTTAGATCATGATTTAGTCCGGACAGCGGAGGCTTGGTACCGGGTGGCAAAGGCTATTCAGCAGGAGGGATGGATTGAGGAAGAGATTGATCATAAAGGTTTAAAAATGTTTGTGTACTATAAAAATTCTGTTGCCGGGGGGCTCCCCCAGCCGGCACCCAGTTCTGGCGCACACGAGGTAGCTCACCCTAGCATCACCCCAGCAATGATTGAAAAGCTACTGGCCATAGCTCCCGTTCCTAGTCCCCTCCCCGCCATTGCCTCCGTTTATCCAGTCCTGAATGCTGATGGATCCCTATTTTCCCCACCATCAGTCCCACAACTCCCATCACCCTTGTCCGACCCGTCACCCCGTCCATCTCCCTCTAGCTCGTTCCTACCCTCCAACAGGACCTCCCTCCGTCCGTCCTCGCCCACACGCCCACGTGCCCACCCATCTTCCATTTCTCCTCCCACGGACCCATCCTCTTTTACCTCCCCTACTCCCCCCGTTCCACTTTCTCCTCCCCCTACTCCTCCAATCCCGCCTACTCCACCCTCTTCCCCTCCTACTCCACCCACTCCACCCGCTTCTTATCCCTCCCCTTCCACGCCCTCATGTCAGTATCCTTCGTATTCTTCTGCCCTTCCCAGTCCCCACCCACCGCCACCACCCTACGCCTACTCTGCCCAAATGTCTTGGCCCCTCTCATATCCTTACCCGTCACTTCCGCCCATTTCGCCCATTTCCCCTGCGCCTCTCGTAGTCACGCAGCCGGCCCATACCTTGCCCACATCCAATATGGCCGCCACTTCTGTACTGAACCCAAACGTCACTTCCTTCCACGCCTCCAATATGGCGTCTCCCAGTAACACAGCACCCCTTATCCCGGTTCTTCCAAATGATTTGCTACCATCAACTTTTAATTCACCAGCCACTCCATGCCACTCCTACCTCCATGCCACTCCTACCTCCAGCTTTAACACCACAAGTGGTGCATCCCCCGGGAGTCCGGGGGACACACGCAGATGAGTTTGACGCAGTTAGTTCCCATGACTACCAGGTCCCGCCAGACTCCAGGGGAGTTTCGCCCCAATCATCCCGACGTTCTCTAAGCGACCCCTTTGGCCGTAGACATCCGGGAGACAAGGCCCCTATAATGTATGTCACCTTTAACCCAACCCAGGCCAGTGCACTAATGAAATCACTTCCTGACCCTGAAAAGCAGCCCATGCCCTTCTACAAAGCGATAGTTCAGATCCAGCAGACCTATTCTGCCGCTTGGCGAGACTTGCTGAGCCTTTGTGCCATTAAGGCAGGAGATGCCTATTGGCCTAGCATCGCTCGCCACCTCTGTACTAATTGGTTAGTCAGTGATACAGATTATATATCTGGAATTGAGTTCTGTGACCAACTGAGGGCCTGGGCTAAGGACAAGCTTGCAGACCTGGCAGCAGGTCTTAATGACATTATTCAGGAAAAAGGCGAATCTGTAGAAAGATTTCATGCCAGACTTTTCCAAGTGTTCACTGACCTAGGGTTCGACCTCAGCAACAAGATACACGCTCAAATGCTCTCTGGAGCTTTTGTTCTAGGCATCAAAGACTCTATACGCAAAGGTATTATTGCTGCCCGCCCTGAGTATAGAGTGGTTCCCCTTGACAAGCTGCTCCTAGTTGCCAGGGGCTTAGAAGCTGCACAGGTTCCGAGGAGACCTCATCCTACTCCCCTTATGGTGTCACGACCACCGATCCCTAAAGGCACTAAGCCTGCAGATGGGATCTGCTTTAACTGTGGGGAAAAGGGCCATTTCAGGAGTGATTGCCCTGCGCCCCCTAAACCCCAAAGATCATCCAGGCCTACACCTACCACAAAGGCCCCACCACCTTCCTCACCTGATTCAGCCCAAGAAGACTAGGACATTGGCAAGCTTGAAAAAGACCTAATTGAGGTCGAAACGTTGCAATAAATCTGCTTGAAGAACAATCACAGTGAGTGCCTGGGATTCTTTCTATATGCATACATTTCTGGTGTTTTTTTTGCTGACCCTTGCCCAGTAGCACCCTGTGTTTAAATTGATGTGATTGATTGCGACCCTATTTCCTCTTTTCTGTATCATTAACCCCTGTCATGGCAGTATCCGCAGGTGAACAAGGGGGGCCATTACTGTTACTTTGCCCATTGAAGGTCACCCCACTACATTCCTTGTTGATACAGGTGCAGCCCGAAGTGTTCTACGAGAACAAGACCTGCCTGACGCTTCCTTTCTGTCCAATATTGATGTCTCATGTGTGGGAGTAGATGGTCTTCCAAGACAAAGCCCATTAACTACTCCTTTACGGGTTGGCAACTGCCCCAGCCTGCTTGCCCGTTTTGTGGTGTCATCCACATGCCCCATTAACCTATTAGGCGCTGATGTGCTTTCACGCCTCCAAGCATCAATTACCTTCACACCAGATGGCCAAGTGGAATTATCCTCAGCTCTGTCTGATTCAGATACTTCCGCCCTGTGTTCCTTGCCTTTGATGCTCCATTTAGAGAAACCCCATGGTTATGCAAAGGCCATGAGAGACAATTTCCCTGAATGTCTAATGAATGGTGTCCCTAAGACTTTGTGGTCCTCAGGCCCAGAGGACATAGGCCATCTTAAAGTCCCACCAGTGTTGGTCAAGCTCATTCCAGGGGCAAAGCTACCAAGGAAGTCCCAATACCCATTGAAACCTGCCCAGGCGGCAGCCATTACTAAGCAAGTCCAAGCACTACTGGAAATAGGGGCCCTTGTTAAATGTGAATCTCCATGTAACACTCCTTTGTTTCCTGTAAAGAAGAAGACACCCAAGGGTGAACCAGAGAAGTACCGAATGGTCCAGGACCTCAGAGCAGTAAATGAGGCAACAATTCTGGACACCCCAATTGTGCCAAATCCACACACACTCCTCTCTGGCGTTCCACCTTCTGCTAGATACTTCACAGTGATTGACCTGGCCAATGCATTCTTCAGTGTTCCCCTGGAACCAAGCTGTCAATACCTGTTTGCCTTCACACACGAAAAACAACAATATACATGGACTGTTATGCCCCAGGGGGCACAGAATTCCCAGAGCCAGTTTGCAAAAGCTATGAGTACCATCCTTGACCCCTGGAAGTCTGACCATCCGGAGGTTGTCCTCCTTCAATACGTAGATGACCTGCTCCTTTGTGGAGATGATGTCCCCACAACAGAAAAATGTTCTCTGGATCTCCTCTGTTATCTTGCAGATCAAGGATGTAAGGCGTCTCTTCTCAAACTTCAATTCTGCCAGCCTACTGTAATCTTCCTAGGCCACTGCCTGTCACATGGCACCAGACATCTCACACGTGATCGTGTCAGAGCAGTGTTGGCCATTCCGCCTCCAAAGACCACGAAATCCCTACATGCTTTCCTAGGCCTCATCTCATACTGCAGAGCCTGGATCCCTGAGGCCTCTCTGCTCATGCAACCCTTATATGACGCTCTCAAATCAGACCCCTTCTGTCTGTCACCAGAAGCATTTCACAACTTCTATACTCTTCAGCGTGCAATTGCCTCTGCCCCTGCTCTTGGCCTACCAAATTACGACAAGCCTTTCAAATTATTTGTGTCTGAAACAAAAGGCCATGCTACAGGCGTCCTTACTCAACCACATGGTCCTGGCGGACATCAGAGACCTATTGGATTCTTCTCCTGTCAACTGGATATCGTAGCCAGAGGTACCCCCTCTTGCCTTCGTGCTGTCTTTGCAGCTCAAGAACTTATTGTGTGTACTGGGGACCTGGTTCTTGGCCACCCTCTTACTGTTTTGGCACCTCATGATATTTCTGCAATTATTAACCAGGTCCAAATCAAACATGTCACAGCTGCCAGACACCTTCGACTCAAGTGTCGTCTTCTACTACCTGACAACGTTACCCTCCAAAGATGCCAGGTTTTAAACCCGTCCACTCTTCTGCCACTCCCTGAGGGGGTACCTATTATGGATTCATCATGGATGAAGGATATGTCCTACTCCTTATGTAACCACTGGCGGTTCCCTTATTTACCACTATAATGTCTTAAAGCATAGAACTTAGTAGGGCTAACCATACAGGTATCTTAGCCATAATCTTATATAGTTAGTAAGAGATCCTCTATTTACATATATAAATAATTGAGAATACAATATAAAATAAGGATTGTCTTGGAAGCAATAGATTTTGTCTTTTAGATATTTATTATATAAAAATATAAATATGGACATATCAAATCCATTATAGCAGAGTTTATAAGATGAAATTAAATGCTTGCAAATATCATTAATAGGTTAGCATACCCTTCTGAACATGTCATCATGTCAGCCTCTCAGTCATTTTAAGATGGAGCAGCGTCTGTCTCCAAGTCTCTCCTCTGTGTGTTAACATTTAAAAGTACACCTATTTATACCTTAAGTGTCGTCATTTTAGAGTCACCATAGTTCATATATGAAAAAGTAACTTGTCTACTTTAAATCAATTTAGGACCTCCCTTTAGATACAAGGCCATAACTAAAAGCAAGTGCACACGTCATGGGAAACTCCCGGACCTGGGGAATTTCCACCAACTTGGGACAAGATGGCTTCCCAAAGTCTGAATAGCTTATCTGTTGTTTATACTAAGACGTAAGTGCACAGTCGTGGGAGATTCCCGGATTTGGGGAAGTTCCATTAACTTGGGGTTACCACAGTATATTGTGTACTGAAAGAGACGTAGTATAGCCTTGAAGCTTGTTTATGCATTATTGTTATTGTAATTCGTCTGGGACAAATTGGCGCAAACATATTATGCACTGAGGTTATTGCTTAAAGAAACAGTTATGAAAAACAATATGTTCCATTTCTAACACCTTGTCAGTTTGCAATATCTCTTAAAGACAACGTACACAGTTTAAGAAATACAACATTTCATTCTAAAACTTGTAATATTTGCATTTGCCCATAACACCCTCTCCATTAAACTGTGGGCATTGTAGATCATTTCTTCCTTAAATTAGTAAACCAAAGTCTTTAGGTTTTTTGTGCTCCCAGCATCTTTGATCATTGTAACAGTAAAATATCCGTAGTGTGATCTTTTCCTGTAAAGGTGGTTGATTAAAATGAGCAAAGCTTTTGTCTGGGAAAGAATTGAAAAGAACACCAGGTTCCAGAGTTAGATATTCTTGGATGGATCCGGATACGAATTCTAATCCAAAGTTAAAAGTAGTAATTGTATTTGTAATCCAAAGTCTGTAAAGGCCTGTAGAAGTTTACATTCCTTAGATACATTGCTGGAGGTTGTGTTTGTAGAATATAGATTGTAGAGTCCAGCTTTCCAAATATTTGGCTAGAATTGGTTGCAGATATTGAATCAGCATCTTCTGTTATCACTGTGGTGATGGTGTTGGTATTTGTCTTTGTCTTTTGTTTTTTTCATGAAACATTTTTACCCCGTTTATGATGTGTATAGATTGGATATTCTCCGATATTCTTTTACGGAATAAATTAATTGACCACATTTCCAAGACATTGTCTTAAGTGACATGGATCCCATTATAGTAAATGTTATGTTGATACAGCAATCGAAGTGGATTCTCAAGAACGCCTCTTTTTGCTGTATTGGAATCTTTGTAACATCTCAGTGATAGACATCTCAATGACATCAGGTGATGTTGTGCTAAAAATGTTAACAGGTAAAATCTGTGGAAAAATCTGTACATTTGTTATACTTTGTATAATAATGATAGATGAAATAGTAACATAGTTAATCTTTCTAGTGTTTTATATTAAAGACAAACACCCTTGTATATGATTTAGAGATATAAGGACAATTCGAAGCAGCAAAGTATTTACCACCTTTGTTCACAATGATATGTAAAATTACATTCTCTTTAAATGTTAAAAATACTCCTTTATTCAAAATCTCTCAATATATTTAGAATAGTTGCTAATTGGAAATATGACATTATTCATCTTTCTCGGTCCTGTTAGGTAGAAGACAACTTATTCCCTAAGTTACAATTAGTAAATATAATAACTACAGTTATTAGCGGCTTAAAATACCAGAAACACCCAAAAATTGTCTTAAAACATTTTTTTTATTATTATTATTATTATTATTATTATTATTATTATTATTATTTTTAACCAAGATCTGACAGCCATTATGGAAAGATTGGATGCTTAACAATGAGAATCTTAATTGTTTAAGTATATTTTTCAGTTGCTGTTGGGTGTAACTTAAGATGATTTGGATATTTATTATTTCTAAAAGTGAGTTAAGAAAGCACTCAGATACAATATTGAAGGTATTTATATTATAACTCTACCTTTGTATAGGTGGCGTTATGTACCTTTAACTGTCACAAACCAAATAACATTTTCTTGGTATTTGAAAAACCGATAAAATATTTGATTACGTGTATTTTAATATATATACATAGAGTGGTATGGATGTTGAATTTATATCTTTGACATCTTTTCACCAGTTTGCAATAGGCGACCTAAATGATCAATTTCCAAAATCATCATGTATATCACCTGGACGGGTTAATCCATGATACTCTTTGCCTTTCCATTGACTGGCCTTAGCTATGGCAGACTGAATATGTTTATCATTGTAAATATAGGTTTGTGATAAATGAAGTAAAGTTTCTGCCTGTCTTTCAGTTACATTTTAACTGTTGAAGTACTTCACTTATATTAATTAAATTATATTAATTATACCACTCTGCTAACTTAAACGCATTTCAAGTAGTTTCTGATTTAATAAAAACTTTCACATTTTCTTCTAAAGTTGAAACATTATTCATTATTGCAGTTGTTATTGTAATCATATGATCTTTAACTATCATTATTCAATTTTCATCTGGATTATTAGCTGTTACTTTATGTCTAATATATTTGTTTGTAGGCCAGACTGCAGTTGCACATGCATTTTCGCAATAATCTTCAATTGCGTTTCAGATATTCACAAAGTCTATCCACCTTTGTAATTAACACATTATGTGTTTATTTTATACCATTAATTATAGTATCTGTATTATATTACACATTGTCACTGACACATTTCTGATACAGGGAAACAAATAGCATGATTGCTTTAGTAATTATAATTTTTCTGTACATGCACCACATTCCTGGAAGTCCAGAATATAGCAAAAATCCATTGTCGTTTGATTCTATGGAGCCATTTAACATTTTGATTGGTATAGTTATACCAAAAGAGCAAGGAATACATCGGTAGATCACATCTGCAACAGAACCATTACAGATTCCTTGTTGTATCAATGTCTCTGTATTTATGTTTACAGGAGTTCCTTGTTTTGCAGGTATGTACATAATATGTAGAGTTTAAGAAAAGCTGCAAATCGTGCTTTAGTGTCCCATGATGTCAGGTTTCTGAAAGATTTTGCTGGCCATTCTCTTGGCAGGGCATCTGCTCTTAGTCTTGTTTTTATTTATTAATTGCATCAAGGTTTCTTATGTTAATTGATGTGTTTCTGCCGAATTCAAATTCATATGCCAACAAATGTCATTGTAAAGTTCATTGTTACAGAATATTGTTCCAGGATGGTTTTTCACTCCAGTAGGAAATCTATATTCCTCTTCTTCTGCTTCTTCCTATTAACCACTTTTTCTGAGTTGTAGGCAACAATCTGTGTCTTGTACTGTGAGGCGCTTTGATAGTCAATCAGGTTTTCTCAGTACCATGTTCCATCTTGAGAAACAGCTGGGTGTTGACAGTTATCAGCCTTTATTTCTTTTTCCGGTTATCTTCTGTCTGGAAACATAATAGCAATGTCCAGAATTAGCATAGCACTTCTTTTCAGCATAAGAAAGCTGTTTGCACTAGTCACTCAATGATACACTATATGGCAAAGTATTTTCTTGCATCACCTTCATAGGTGCATCCAAAGTCTTTCACAAGCATCTGTCCCGTCTTTTTCTGATTTCAGCATGCTTTGCCATCATCGTTGAGTCCATTATTAGGATTTGTAATAGTCCAATCACATCTTTCTCATGTATGATCGTTTTTTTGGAATGATCTCAATAGGTTCCTTGTGAAATACCAGTGTATTCATTTCACTGTGAGCTGTGTCTCTCCTTTTGAGATGGTTCTTGGAGGTAGTCCTCACGATCAAAGAACTTGTATAGTGTGCAGTCCAATTCAGCTCAGGTGCTTCCTGCTTGTTAACATAATCCCAATGCAGTTTTAAAACGACAGCTAGAGTTGATGTTATGATAATGCTGCAGATTGTAAGAAGGAGACACCATAACCAATTTTCTAGCAACCTTTTGCTTCCATCTTTGCATTTCTTTCTTACTGTATAAGATAATTCGGGTTCAGTCTCTGTTTTCTCCAGAGTCTTTCTTATAATGATGTTGATGATTAATTTTTCATACATTCCATGTTAACTGTGAATGTATCACGCCTGTCTGTTCATCCTTTCTCCTTCACATTTGCAGGTTCAGATGTCAGATCATGATTCAGTCTGTTATGTGGCTATGATTCTGTTGGATGTGTTCTGGTGGCATTTCTGTCGTCCTCTGTTTGTTTTATCTTGTCATCTTTAACAGCATCCATTGAGTCAGTCAGTGGTTCTGTTAACGTCCTGGAAGTATTTAGCAAGTTGTAAAATATAAAACTTACAGTTCTCTGTTGGCTCTGATTGTTCTCTGTAGTAAAAGTTCTCGCAGTCACCTTCTCCAGGACAAGCTGGCCAACAGTAGGAAATAGGTGGTGGTGCAAGGTGAGGTGGGCTGGAAAAAAAATCCCTAAATTTCTCTAATAGAACCAATGGTTCTGAGCTCTCCCTGGTGCAGAAATATGTTTGTCAGTGAAAAACATGTAACATTTCATATGGTGTCTCACCATTTGTATCATCAGGCATGTTGTGAATGCTCATCTGTACCATAAGAATAAATAGATACCACTGTGTGGGGCAAGCAACTAGTAACTTGGTTAATAATCATTTAACCTCAGCATTTTCCCAGACCACAGCCCCACTACTTTGGGGGTGGTTGGGGCACTGAAATCCCAAAGTAACCCAAATGTGGTTGCCCAGTTTTAGGTTTCCTTTGCAGTAACTGCAGGACCACCAACCAAATGGATGGTCCTGGGATTATCAAATGCATACTAAGGAAGTGAGAATAGAAAACGTGGTATCAGAGGTTGCACTTCGCACAGGATATATCCAAGTAAACCTGGTACATGCATCAACACATACAAAAACATATTTATAACCATGAGATGTTGGCAAACTTCCAATATATAGTCATTCAAAAAGTTTGTTAGATATTAATATTTCAATAAACAGTACATCAGTAATGTGACAATAAGCAAATGCTTGCGATTACTAAACACATGAATTACAGTATTTCCCATATTGGACCACCAATATTCCTTTCCAGGTGTCAGAAGTACATTACCTCTCTCTATAAGAGCTTGTCCTAGCCATGAAAAAGCGTTTAGGGCAAGTCTATCTTTTCTCTATAGGAAGAACAACCAACATATTACCTTCAATGGTTATTATGTAATTAACCCCTCTAAACGATAGGAGTATTTATACGGATACCAGGTGGATAAGGTCTAGATATCCTTGCAAGCATAAACTCTGCATCATGACTGAGAGATAGGGTATGCTTTTGTGATCCAGTGACCACAGACACAGTGCATTAAAGTGCCTGTTAACGGCCAACTATATGAGGAGAGGGCCCGTGCTTTGTTATAAGCATGTCCATATACGTATTACAATGCCAGGCTTTCAATTTGTTACCACAAAGCAAAATGCAGATGTGGATATAAACACACGACGTATCGTAAGAAAAACTGTTTGAACACCAGACTGAGACTAGAGATCAGTTTACAGTGGACCAAAATAGATAAATGAAATCCGATCAATTGATATACTTTCAATATACTTTATCCTCTGTATTAACTATGATATATTAAAGTTAAAACAATAACATTTAAAAGCCAACTTTTAGTGTGCATAGGAATTACAAGGCCGTTCATAATGTGAGATAAAGAACAGCTTTTTTTTTTTTTTTTTATCCAAATAGTCTGTGAGCACAGAATGACCTTGCACTGAAAATTCACTTGCAGGGGAAAAAAACAAAACCTTTTTTCTTTAGTAAATTAATTAATTAATTAAACGTAGTTAGAACCTCCCTCAAACTCCCGATTACTTTGCAAGAAACATGTCGTCCTTAAATACTGGGTAAGTCTATTAAACAGTGAAATAGTATTTTTACCCTGTATATCATGTTGGCACAGCTATAATGTGCATTATAACAAACTATTTTATAAGTGTTGTGCAAACTGTTCGTTAAAAGCCAGTGGTCTAGCGAGTTATAGAATATTTATTTATTTATTCTTTAAAGCTCTGACCTCAATCGGCAAAGCAATATTGTATTGGTGTCCATTGCAATCTGTTTTACTTGCTGCTCTCAAAAATTCTGAATATGTTCAGAGATTTCTTGGGCAATAATAAATCCCCAAAGAACAACAATTTTGCATTTATGCTAAACTTGCCTGTTGTAAATGTATTCTGTATATTTCTTGACATAAGTACTTGTGCTTGCATCTGTTTAACAAAGCGGTTTATATTGTGGTAAAAATATATATATATTTATTATTATTTATTTATTTTAACATTGCTTAATTTTTAAAGATACCTGAATATTTAATTAAATATCCTTTATATGTCTTTAAGGTATAAAATATCTGCAAATTAAGATTATATACAAAAATGCATGTTCTGGATGTTCCCACAATACCTCTTCTATTATCATAATTTTTTTAAGTGTGAAATCTGATTCCTTTTAGGATGAGCACCCCAGTTTCAGAGGCTTCTTTGGAGGTGACCACAGAAAAGTATAGATTCTATAAAATATATGTGAGGGGGCTTTGGACAGTAAAGTTAACTTAATTATACTTTTCATATAGCAGATATGTGATATGCAATGTGGTTTACTATATCAGAGCATTATCAGTTTAATTGACACTGCATTTTTTTTTATGCATTATTCTTTATGCATCATTATTTTTTTTTAATTTTAATGTCTGTTTAAAATATGGCAGGCTTTGCAATATCAAATTAATTTTGAATTATGTATATTCACAATACAACTTATTATTATTATTATTAAAATCAGCCTCTTTCAGCACTTTAAATAGTAGAATACTTATGCTATTCTAGTGAATTGGGCTGGCTGCTTAACACATCATTTAGTATCTTTTGGTCACATTTAAAGCTGTAAATGTATTTAATATTTTATTTAAATAAGCATTTAATAATTTCAGTTTAAAAGCTATCAGAGATCCTGTATAGTTACAATTTTATTTTGCCCTGATTTATTTTACATATATATTATTTTTAATTATTTTATAAATATTTATTTTTGCAGAGCATTTAGAGAAGCAAAGGGTGTATAACCACCTGTTGCCCTTTTTTTCTAGGAGGGTAGTATAATTTCAACTCTGTTAAGGAAAAAATATGAGCTAGTTATCATATATTATATCAAATTTATGCTGCAGTGTACTGCATTGTACTGCACTGAATGTATTTAAAAGCCATGTCTCGCACTTTATGGCTGTATGTAATAATGTTGTTCCTAATTTGGAATATAAAACAACGACTTCTCAATTCCTTGGAATGTTTACATGTCTCCTATCTCCGCAACCTTGGCTGGAAACTCCAGACTTCAAAAATAGTTATACTGTTATAATTCCTGATTTTTTAATGAACAGCTAGCGTAACTGACAGTATGGAAATTATCACTGTTTTATAAAACTTTTCATATATAGTGGACATTAGAATCCAGAATGCAGTAATGAAATAATTAAAAAATCCTGCCTGTCTGTTGCATGAATGTTTTCATTAAGCCATAATGCAATTTTCTTTGCATTCTTGGAATTAGCCTTCAAATTTCATCGCTCTGTCTTATCACTTTTCTTTTGACAACATCTTGCATCAATCTTTTTCTTGCACATGCATACTAAGCAGCTACAAAGAGAACATATCCCCCTGCCTGCAATCCACTGTCCTGGAACTAATGGGCCATGCTGTGCTGGTGTATTAGGCATATCAGGGAGTTTACCAAATATGTATATTTGCTCTCTTATGATATTAATGAAGATCCACAAAATTCCAGCATTGTATGCTAATTACAATGTACCTGGCACCTGAACTTAAAGTGCCTTGTTCACATTAAAATCATCACTCCATGATGAAGATCTCTCTCTGAGTCTGGGCTACAAATAGCTCAATAGATTCTTGATATTTCAAGACTTGTGCCATGACAAAGTATTGTGTCTTCTCTTACGTATAAGAGGTTACCTAGGTATTTATTATTTTTTATTTAAAGCTTCCAAGTACAAGTCCCTTCATGGTCGCCAATTGTAAACGCTGGCGGTTCCCTTATTTACCACTATAATGTCTTAAAGCATAGAACTTAGTAGGGCTAACCATACAGGTATCTTAGCCATAATCTTATATAGTTAGTAAGAGATCCTCTATTTACATATATAAATAATTGAGAATACAATATAAAATAAGGATTGTCTTGGAAGCAATAGATTTTGTCTTTTAGATATTTATTATATAAAAATATAAATATAGACATATCAAATCCATTATAGCAGAGTTTATAAGATGAAATTAAATGCTTGCAAATATCATTAATAGGTTAACATACCCTTCTGAACATGTCATCATGTCAGCCTCTCAGTCATTTTAAGATGGAGCAGCGTCTGTCTCCAAGTCTCTCCTCTGTGTGTTAACATTTAAAAGTACACCTATTTATACCTTAAGTGTCGTCATTTTAGAGTCACCATAGTTCATATATGAAAAAGTAACTTGTCTACTTTAAATCAATTTAGGACCTCCCTTTAGATACAAGGCCATAACTAAAAGCAAGTGCACACGTCATGGGAAACTCCCGGACCTGGGGAATTTCCACCAACTTGGGACAAGATGGCTTCCCAAAGTCTGAATAGCTTATCTGTTGTTTATACTAAGACGTAAGTGCACAGTCGTGGGAGATTCACGGATTTGGGGAAGTTCCATTAACTTGGGGTTACCACAGTATATTGTGTACTGAAAGAGACGTAGTATAGCCTTGAAGCTTGTTTATGCATTATTGTTATTGTAATTCGTCTGGGACAAATTGGCGCAAACATATTATGCACTGAGGTTATTGCTTAAAGAAACAGTTATGAAAAACAATATGTTCCATTTCTAACACCTTGTCAGTTTGCAATATCTCTTAAAGACAAAGTACACAGTTTAAGAAATACAACATTTCATTCTAAAACTTGTAATATTTGCATTTGCCCATAACACTTACACACACCCTTGCAAAACTGCTCCCCAATTTGCCTCCCTGTGACGGGCCTGAATATGCTTTTTGCACCATGTGGTACAAACCAACCATCAACCCTGACCCTCGCTATGAAGATGAACTTTTTTAATTGGTTGAAGTAACATTCACCTTACAGGACTTCTACTATGATACTGAAGGTAACAGCATGGCTTTGATCCAACTGCCACATGGACTTGAACATCTGTACCATCATTGGGACACAGCCATTCCACATGTCCCTGTAACCAAGTCAAAGACTAAGTCATGGGGTGATCTTGGGCCTCTGGCAAAATTATGGGCCACCATGGATGATTCACAACTTCAAGAAATAGGTGTTGCCAGATATGCATCAACTGAACGTGAACCTGTAAGAGCATGGCCACGTTACCTTCTAGAAGAAGAATTTGAAGACCTGGTCATACATCACGACTATGATCCAGAAACCCCCCATGACTGCTTCGAACAGATGAAAATGGAAACAACGCACCTACCAACCGTGCATGAGGATCCACTAACAGATCCTGACATTACCCTGTTTGTGGACGGTTCCAGGTATGCTGATGAAGAAGGAAAATATCATACAGGATATGCCGCCACCACAACAGATGAAATTATTGAGTCATCATCTCTACCATCAACAAAGTCTGCACAAGAAGCTGAATTACAAACTCTAACTTCAGTATACAAGATCTCTGAAGGAAAACGCGCCAATATCTACACAGATTCAAGATATGCACTGGGCGTGGCTCATGACTTCGGACTTATTGGGAAAACAAGAGGATTTCTTACTACCGCCGGTACACCAGTCAAGCACAGTTTTGCAATCAAGGAGCTGATGGATGCCCTCCTACTTCCAGAAGAAGTGGCTGTTTTGAAGATAAAAGCACATGGGAAGTTGGACTCGGATGAGGCAAAGGGCAACCATCTAGCTGATCAAGCTGCAAAGCAAGCTGCAAGAGGACCACAGGAAGTGGAAAGAAGAGTTGTCCAATGGGCACATGGCCCTGCACACTGATCAAAAGATCTGATGAATGCCCTTGTACAGAAGTACTATGAAGCTCCTGGAATTACCACGCTAATCAATAACTACTGCAAGGCGTGTGTCATCTGTGCTAAATGTAATCCTGGGAAAACAGCTAAAGTCCCCTTGAAGCACCTGGCTAAACCCATGTATCCATTCCAAAGAATCCAGATAGATCATATCCAGATGCCAAAGAGTGGCAACTATGAATATGCACTAGTAATAGTGGACATGTTCTCAGGCTGGCCAGAAGCCTACCCAGTGATTAACATTACCGCCAAAACAACAGCACGACGTCTACTTACAGAAATTGTGTGTAGATTCGGATTGCCGGAAGTTATTGAAAGTGACCAAGGTCCAGCCTTCACAGCATCAGTTACCAAAGAAATTTAGACTGCTCTAGGAGTGACTCTTGCTTTTCATACCCCTTACCACCCACAGAGTAGTGGTAAGGTGGAGCGTATGAATGGTACCTTGAAAACTAGAATGTTAAAAATGTCACAAGAAACAAAAATGCCCTGGCCAGAAAGCTTGTCAATAGCCCTGTTCAGTGTCAGACATACACCCAGGGGAAAGCCCTCATTGTCCCCGTATGAGATTCTATTTGGGACTGCACCCAGACTAGGTTGCTATTTTCCCCAACAACTGCAGCTTCAGACTGATGTTTTAGTAGATTATGTGACTGAACTTGCAAGTGCCTTAAACAAAATCCATGCCCAAGTTTTCTCTTCAATTCCAGATCCTGATTCTGACACAGGCAACCACAGTCTACTTCCTGGTGATTGGGTCCTAGTCAAGAAGTTTGTGCGAAAACACACTCTGGAACCAAGATTTGAGGGACCATTCCAAGTTCTCCTGATCACCGCTACCTCTGTCAAGCTGGCTGGTAGGCCACATTGGATTCACGCCTCCCATTGCAAAAAGACACCGGCTCCAGAGGAAGCTGGTTCTGCACAACCATGTACTTCTGGTACCTAATCCCCTTGATTGGCCTCCTTAAAGCCCAACAAGTGGCCATTACTAAAGATGCTAGTGGGTACACCTTCTGGTATAATTCATCATGTACCCGCGTAGCCACCTTTACCTTTGATTACTGTGACATTGTAGATTGCCCATTCCCTAAATCACAGTTTCAAGCCATTTATAAAGATATACCACAAGCAAAAGACCCCTACATTTGTGTAGTTGACAAACAGTGGGGGCACAACTGTAACCATTGGGGGGCGGCGGGATGGAATGCCGGGCCTGCCTGGGGTTACAAACCAAAAAGTGCCTTATCAAAAATAGATGACCATGGCAGATCCCTCCTCCAAAGAATGACTTTAAGAAAACCTGGAGGAGGTACACCTATGAAATTAATGTTAAATATTGAACATCCTGGCCCAGAGGATGCTGGTCAATATGTAATGGGAATATACTGGAGAAGGGGTTCCTATAACAAACTAGGTCATTTCTACCTCAAGGACATGTGTCACTCTCCAGAGTGGCAAGGGGCTGTACATATGGTCCCAAATCCGCTGAAACCACATATTCAGTCCTTTAGGGACATGATGGCCATTGCTAACCCCACCTTTGAAGATACCATGGCCGCTGAAACTGGATTTAATGACATTAATTTGTGGTTAGAGTGGATGAGATATAATGCCAACAAGCATAATAGAACCGCATGTTATGTATGTGGTGGTGCCCGACCTCATCTTGGCACCGTTCCCCTAATTCTCCCTCTAGAAATAGAAGATTGCTTCTTGAGTCTTTTTGCCTACCGCTATGATTTCAATAGGTCCCTCTGCAAAGCATGGACAGCAGAGTACCCTCTCCTAGTAGGAAGTGTCAAACCCCCAGATGGAATCACAATCTATAAAGGTAATTACACTTGTTACACCATGTATGATGGGATTGGTAAATTCATGGGTAACTTCTCAAAAGGTTATTGTGCCACCTACAGAACTGTTCCTACACGCCTGTTACAACACCATACCAGGTCACTAGGAGACATTTACTGGTTATGTGGGGATTTACAGTTAAGGTCTAGACTGGAGTCTGAGTGGTGGGGAGAGTGTACCCTAGTTAAAGTCATCATGCCCATTCACATTATTTCTGATAATCATCCTGACATTCATGAATCTCCACAAACATCAGCCAGAGTCAAGCGTGAAACCCCAGTAAAAGGCAGCTTCGACCCACACATTTACATAGATGCCATTGGGGTGCCTAGGGGGTTACCTAATAAATTTAAAGCTAGAGATGAAGTTGCCGTGGGTTTTGAATCACTGTTCACTATAGTCACTGGCAATAAAAACCTTAATTGGATAAATTATATCTATTACAACCAACAACGCTTTGTTAATTACACCAGGGATGCCCTCCAGGGTTTAGCCGAACAATTACAAGCCACATCCCAGATGACCCTTCAGAACAGACTGGCCTTAGACGTGATTCTAGCCGAGAAGGGGGGTGTATGTAAAATACTACCCGACACCATGACTTGTTGCACTTACATTCCAGAAAACACAGGCCCTAATGGTAAGGTCACCCTGGCCATAGAAAAATTAAATAAACTCTCAGAAGAGTTGAAAAGGAATTCTGGGGTGACAGACCCCTGGGACAAATGGTTTCGTTGGATGACTGGTTGGCAGAAAGCTTTAGTTCATATTGGTATGGCTCTACTAATTTTTCTTTTTCTTTTTACTCTTCTCGTTTGTTGTGTCCTCCCATGCCTCAGAAAGCTCCTACAGAAGACCAAACGACACCAACCTTTACTAATCTGGAAATTGGTGATCAAGATCTCACATCGCCCTGTATTCCGCTACAAACTCTCCCTTATGATGATGAAGTGCAGAAATTCTAGGAAGGGACAGCTAAGGGACAGCTTCCGTCTGTATGGGTCATTCTACCGTGTGGAGAAGTGGTGGACAAGCCACCGCGGGATACCCATGGAGTGAAGTGTTCGAGAGCCGTACTGACGGATGAGCTGCAGCCTGTTAGGGTCAGATAAGGGATAGACTTGCACTTTGCATTAACACCAAGTTAGCGGTCATGGGGTTTATGTGTCTTTGGGCTAACAAATCTTCTGATATTAACAAATAAAGTTTATCTTTTTAGTAATTAACATTTTATAGGGGGGTCTCTTGTAGAATTATTAGGCCCCTTATAAACTATACCCTTACTGGGCCCCTTTAATACTATACTCTTATATTCCCTTCATAGGCCTCATAGTTTAAATCTTACAAGAATGCTTTGTTCATAGAAATAGTGTGTCAGCAGGAAATGCTAGGATCCTGTTAAGTGAAACATTGTAGCAGATAGTCTTAATAAAATGTATAATTGCTAAAAAGGCCTTGAAGAACTAACCTTGAAAGACTAACGTGCCAGTTGCTCAAAATGGATAGCTGCCAAAAGCCCCCTCCCATCGAGTGAGTTCCTCGTGCCAGCAAGATGGTGCTGAAACCTGGAGGAGCTCGTCATGATGTCAGCTATGACATAAGATGTAACACCCAGCGGGGAGGGCATTTAACTAACCACTTTACACCTAAGCCAATTGACAATGTTTTCTTGCTGATATCTTGATTTCTTTCAATTATGTAATTTTGCCTTTATAAGGGTCTGCGCACCTGCTTTTTAACAGATGCCATTACATTTCCTGAAGTTCTTTCATTTAACCTGAACCTTGTGCCAGTGTGAATTTACTTCTGCGTATACGCAATTTAATCATCTCTAATTTGGTCAGGAACAGATAGTCATTCAAACTTATTGGTTTGCTTAAAAGATTACTATATCAGTTCAATGTTAACATGCTTCCAGTTTAGCAACGTTTAAAAAAAAAAAAAGATTAATTAAATTAGGTTTGGGTGAAAATAAATGTTCTTCTCACTCACTCATTTCATATCAGAGCAGCCACTGAAGCAGCCACATGATAGCACAGTAAATACGAGATTAGGCAGATAAGAGTCCAATTGTTTCAAACACAGTATACATTTTAATCTTTTGTAAAGGTTACTGAAATGTTTTCTTTTGCAGGCGAAAATCCAAGCATTATTTGGGGTATTGGCCATTCCTTATGTCTTTTAGACCCAGAGTAAAGCATGTAAGCGCCCCTACTGTGTCAATATTGGTTTTAATGAGGAAGTCAATGTTGTTTATTGGATTGGTTTAAGGGGCATGAAATTAAATGATTTATATTGGACTGTAATGGATTGTGTTAATAAATTGCTGTGGCCAAATATCATAATAATCCATTCTAGGGGTAATGATATAGAGTCTGTGAAATCCATATACGTGTTATTTAATCTTAAATCCTGTTTTGAATTTCTCTCTGTCAAATTTAAAGATGTTGTTTTACTCTGGTCAAACATTTGATCTAGTTTCAGTCGCCTAAGTTAAACGCCTTAGAAATCCTTTAAATAGGGCTACGCTTAAGTTCTTACATTATGTAGAAGGTTTTTCATATCGTCACCTCAAATTGGAAGGTGGGTTTGAAGACCTGTATTGGAGGGATGGTATTCATCTCTCTGATATTGGTCTTGATATTTTTAACATCAGTCTTCAAGCAATGGTTGATAATGCCATAGTTTTATTGGAGAGAGCTACCCCAGGTTGGAAAGCAGTTGTGGTGTTTGAAGAAAAAATAATAATAATAATATTTGAAGAAAAAATAATAATAATAATAATTGGTGTGGAGTTTGCAAGGATAAATGGGGGGACAAATTTATAAGTTTGGTCATACTGGCATTAAGGCCTGGATGTTAGTCTGGGTGTTCAATGCCGGGGGTAATCTTTGTTGCATTCTATGTGAATAAACATTTTCTAAATACTCTTATTAGGCCCTGGCCCTATCTCATAGCTAGGATAGTGTTATGCCTAAACTCTTTAACTGTGTTAACCTCTACCACTTCAGCTGGGAGGCTATTCCATGCATCCACTACCCTCTCAGTAAAGTAATACTTCCTGATATTATTTTTATACGTTTGCCCCTCTAATTTAAGACTATGTCCTCTTGTTGTGGTAGTCTTTATTCTTTTAAAAATAGTCTCCTCTTTTATTGTGTTGATTCCCTTTATGTATTTAAATGTTTCTATCATATCCCCCCTGTCTTTCCTCCAAGCTATAAATGTTAGATCCTTTTACCTTTCCTGGTAAGTTTTTACCTGCAATCCACGAACCAGCTTAGAATACTCATTCTTTTCTGAACAGTTTCCAAAGCATCAATATCCTTCTGAAAACATGGTCTCCACAAGTGGAGTCTCACCAGTGTTCTGTACAATGGCATGAGCACTTCTCTCTTTCTACTGCTAATACCTCTTTATGAGCACTTCTCTCTTTGACCTTCTACCATATCACTAATACAAATATTAAAGAGAATGAGTCCAAGTACAGATCCCTGAGCTACCCCACTGGTAACTAGACCTTGCTTCGAATATACTTCATTGACTACAACCCTTTCTTGCCTGTCACTGTGGCACTGCCTAACCCATTAACAATATTGGAATCCAAACTTAAAGCGGCACTGTCATGCCGAATCCCGTTTTTTGTTTAACCCCCCTCCCGCCTCCACTACATCCAATTAACCCCCAAGTCACCCCAAATGCCCTTAAGCCCCCCACATTACCTATTTTTTATTCTTTATTTTCTGCCCCGATCTTTATTTAGGGCGCCGCCATCTTTGTGTGGGTAGATGAAGTCCCTGTGGGACACGTCATCTGCCCACACTAGACAGACTGTGAGATTCTCGCACATGCCCAGTGAAACACCTGGACATGCGAACGGGAATTTCATCTATTCATTCATTCATTCATCAGACAGACGAATGAATGAATAGAAAAAATCAAACGAACAAACAAACACCGAAAATCAGTGTTCGTTTGTTTGTTCGGTTTATTACAAGGAGGGAGCTAGCTGCGTGCAGCTCCCTCCTTGTAATATGTAAAGACAGAAGCGGCAAGGAGCAGTGCTCCCCACCACTTCATAAGCCCCCCAGGTCCCCCTCTCACTCTATGGGGGTCAATATGACCCCCATAATAGCATAAGGGAGATTAAAATTTCCCCAATGCCCTTACTCGCTATACCGCGAGTAGAGGCATGTCCACTAAACAGTGAGCAGCCTGTGGCGGGTAGGGGCCATAAGGGTAATAAGGGGGGGACTTACTGTCCTCCCCCCCCGGCCCCCAACCCTGGGTGGCGGGTGGGGGCCATAATGGTAATGAGGGGGGGGGACCTACTGTCCTCCCCACCCGGCCCCCACCCCTGGGCGGCGGGTGGGGGCCATAATGGTAATGAGGGGGGGGGACCTACTGTCCTCCCCCCCGGCCCCCACCCCTGGGCGGCAAGTGGGGGCCATAATGATAATGGGGGGACGTACTGTCCTCCCTCCCCGCCCCCACCCCTGGGCGGCGGGTGGGGGCACTAAGTCAATTCCCCCCCCCCATCAAGGTGACTAGGGGTCCCCAAGCCTCTAGTCACCCACCCCCCACCCAAATAATACCTTAAAAAATAGTGAGGGGGAATAAAATTGCTAACCTGTAAAGTAAAATTAAACTTACCATTCGACGTCTTCTTTTTTCTAAAATCTTCATTTTTCAGCCCCAAAAAAGGCCAAATAAAAAACCATCATACCTGTCGAACTAAAAATAAAATAAAAAACCCGAGCGCAAAAAAAAACCTGACGAAAAAGAAAAAACCCGAACGCAAAAAAAATAATCCATCTTCACCCATGGAGGGCTCCGCACAGACTGAGCTCCGCAGGGCGGGGAAGGCTTATAAAGCCTTGCCCCGCCCTGCAATTAGGCTAAGAACACTCTGATCGGTGGGTTTAAGCCAATCAGAGTGCTCTTTGTCATTTTACAGAGTGTGGGAAAATTCCAAAGAACTTTCCCACGCTGTGTAAAATGACACAGAGCACTGTGATTGGATGGATTTCAAGCCATCCAATCACAGTGCTCTGTGTCATTTTACAAGCGTGGGAAAGTTCTTTGGAATTTTCCCACGGTGTGTAAAATGACACAGAGCACTCTGATTAGATGGATTTCAAGCCATCCAATCACAGTGCTCTGTGTCATTTTACAAGCGTGGGAAAATTCCAAAGAACTTTCCCACGCTGTGTAAAATGACACAGAGCACAGTGATTGGATGGATTTCAAGCCATCCAATCACAGTGCTCTGTGTCATTTTACAAGCGTGGGAAAGTTCTTTGGAATTTTCTCACGCTTGTAAAATGACACAGAGCACTGTGATTGGATGGCTTGAAATCCATCCAATCACAGTGGGTGCGGGGGGAGGACAGCAGGTCCCCCCCCCCTCATTACCATTATGGTCCCCACCCGCCGCCCAGGGGTGGGGGTCAGGGGGGGGAGGACAGTAAGTCCCCCCTTATTACCATTATGGCCCCTACCCGCCGCCCAGGGGTGGGGGCCGGGGGAGAGGACAGTAGGTCCACCCCCCTCATTACCATTATGGCCCCCACCCGCCGCCATGGGGTGGGGGCCAGGGGGGGAGGACAGTAGGTTCCCCCACCTATTGTAATTTATGGCCCCCACCCACTGCGCAGGGGTGGGGGCCGGGGGGGAGGACAGTAGGTCTCCCTTATTTTACTTTAGGGCCCCCACCCGTCGTTTAGGGGTGGGGGCCAATAGGTTTTTTGGTTTTTTTTACAGTGAGCAGCCACAGGCTGCTCACTGCTTACTAGACATGCCCCTACTCGCGGTATAGCGAGTAGGGGTGTGACAGACCCATCCGTATGGACTAAACCTACTGGGTTCGTCTGATTTGCCCAGTACTTATGATCCCTGGGAGATAATGCGAAGGATTGGTACTTTTTGTAAATGACACTTCAAACACAGTCGAAGCTGTCGAGGTTACCGAAGTCGTCAAAGGGGCCGGCATCGGACAAAGGACCACGTGGCGGCGGCCATTTTAACTTCGAACACGCCGACCCGTATTATCAACGGCACTTCGACACTTCGACTAAAATCGAAGTACCGACTCCACTCCGAACGGGACTTAACCATTTTTATGCTAGAAAGTGACCGACCGCACAGCCCGAATCCAGGGAACTGTTTTGGGCAAGAAAAGGTGCTTGCGGTCGGTCATAAAAGGACTTCCGGCTAACTTTTTATTTACTGAAGGGATTGGTATGATTTTTGAGAGTGTTTATGTTTAAAGTATGCTGAGTCTGAATATGTGATTTTTATGTGAATATGATATATGGATTTAAAGTTATGAAAGGGGTGTAAAAGTATATTTCAAACTGTATGTATAATGGGATTATGTGTCACACCAAGGGGAGGGGATGTGTGGGATGTAACATCTATGCCATTGGTTATTTTATGCCTCCCCCTGGGTGTGGCCTGTATGTGTGAAATGGAAATAAAAGGCAGGCTGGATGAACCAGTCCTCAGTTCATGTTTTACCCTCATAATGGAGCTTGGTCTCGTTATTGGGGGAACCGGGATTACTAGTGACTAAGGACTGCTTATGGAGATTGTATGCTGCTTAGGTCCTATTACTGTTCGGCTGAAAGGGGCGATACGTACGATCGGAGCTCGGAAGACGGTACCGTAACAACTGGTGGCAAGCGACGGGATGATCCTCAACGCCCAAAGAGACCACTACGACCAGGAGTAAATGGAACTACAATACCAAAACCTGAGAAGAGCTACCCTAAAAGACTTATTAGAACAAAGAGGCGGACAGGCCAGTAACCTCAAGAAGAGGGACATTATTGCTTTATTGCTGGAAATGGATGGAGTATCAGCGGCAGAGGGAACCAATGGACCCAGCCCAGACGACAGAACCCCCGAGGAGGCAAGATTTGACCGGGCGGTAAGAATTAGGCAGGCCCATTATGGCCCCAACCCCTCTGCAGAGATTATCACCCAGGTTCAAGCTGCTGTGGAGGCCAACCTGCTACGCCAAAACGGTACTGCAGCAGCCCCAGTCACAGCAAACCCGGGGGACAAAAAGAAAGTGCCATTTGCAGCATTTAAAGCCTTCAGTGAGACAGAAGGAGAGATTGATGGGTACCTTGCTGATTTTGAACGGCAATGTGCCCTGCACAAGGTACCCCTGGAAGACTGGGTTGCTATACTGTCCGGCAAGTTATCCGGCCGGGCCAACGACGCTTTTCGGGCCATTCCTGATGAGGAGATCGGGGATTATGTGACCGTCAGGGAAGCTTTACTTGCCCGGTATGCCATTACACCCGAGGCATACCGGAGGAGATTCCGAGACACTGCTAAAACCACTGGGGACTCATACGTTGAATGGGCATGTAAGGTACATCGCACAGCTGCCCACTGGATGGCAGGGTGCCAGGCGGTGTCAGGAGAAGAGGTGCTGCAGATGTTTTTATTGGAACATTGCTTCGATAAATTGCCAACAGGGGTCAGAGAGTGGGTAAGGAACCGTAAACCCTCCACTCTGCATGAGGCAGCTCGCCTGGCAGATGAGTATACCGATGCCCGCAGACTGGACAATTCCATCAGCAAGGCTCCCGCCAGAGTGGAATATAAACCAGCAACTACCACTTATCAGCCTCCCATGAATCGACCATCCGCACCCCCTCCGTCTGCCCAGTACCAACGTCCACCCCGGTTTAACTCCCGAGAGTACTCCCAACCCAGTCGGTGCTACCTGTGCAATCAGATAGGGCACAAACGACCGGAGTGCCCGATGAACACTGCAAACCAGAGCCAGTCCTGGAGGAGACCCGCAGGGGCCCCTCCCCGAGCTCCTCTCCCAGCAGCCCACTGTGTAGGGGAAGAGGAATGCTGGGGCATCTTACATGAGGCAGACCCCATTCAGGCTGCCCACCAGGACAACCGACAACACCACCGACAAAATGTAAAAGTCGACGGAAAGGAGGTCAGTGGTCTACGAGACACTGGTGCAACCCTGACTTTGCTCCAGAAGCACCTGGTGTTCGAAGCTCAACATACCGGGGATACCGTGGCAGTACGAGTAGCCGGGGGTGCAGTATTTCGCCTACCCGTTGCCCGGGTACATTTGGATTGGGGAGTGGGCGCTAGACACGTGAATGTGGGGGTCATTAAGGATTTACCCGCTGATGTTCTCCTTGGCAATGACTTGGCTCCCCTTGTTTCGGCCTACGCCCCCATGGGTCCCACTGCAGTGGACGCTGTCACGACCAGTGCCCAGACCCGTGCCGCCGAGGCCGGCCCACCTGCTGCTGAGACCCAGGTAAGACTCTCTACCCCGACTTGTACCTTAGACCAGGCCCCGTTAGGCTGGGATACCCCAGAGATGTACGGGAAAGAAACTAGGGAAGACCCGACATTAGCGACGTACAGGGCCAGGGCCGACGCTGGGGAAGAAGGAGTAGATGGGGAACACTACGAGTGGGTGGGGGATAGGCTGTACAGGATCCCGAAACCGTCCCAGAAACCGAATACCCCTCCGCAGAAACGACAACTAGTAGTACCTGCAAAGTATCGGCAGGAGATTCTGCTGATTGGGCATGATGTGCCGTTAGCGGGTCATCTAGGTTCCCACCGCACAGCTCATAGAATCACCCAAAACTTTTTCTGGCCTAATTTTAACCGAGATGTGCGGATGTATTGTAGCACGTGCGACACCTGTCAACGGGTAGGTAAGCGGGGAGATCATCCCAAAGCTAGGCTTCAGCCGATGCCTATCATTGGAGAACCCTTTTCCCGCATAGCCGTTGACATTGTGGGTCCACTGGCCAGGGCTAGTCCATCCGGTAAGAAATATATTCTTACTGTGGTAGACTACGCCACACGTTACCCAGAGGCAGTAGCGCTGTCTAATATAGAGGCAGAGACGGTTGCTGATGCCCTGGTTAAAATTTTTACTAGGGTCGGGTTCCCTCAGGAGATCCTCTCTGATCAGGGAACTCAGTTTACCGCTGTGCTCACCCAGCAGCTGTGGAAGGTTTTTCGGCATCAAACCGCTACTTAGTTCACCATATCATCCACAGACTAACGGTCTCTGCGAGCGATTTAATGGCACCCTCAAACAGATGCTGAGGACCTTTACTGACACTTGCAGGGACTGGGAGCGATTCCTGCCTCATCTGCTATTTGCATACAGAGAGGTGCCTCAGGAATCTACTGGGTTCTCCCCCTTTGAGTTACTCTATGGGAGAAGGGTTCGTGGACCCCTAGATCTCATTAGAGGACACTGGGAGGGGAGACGGAGCAAGAAGGAACCCCCATAGTGCCATATGTTCTGGAACTCCGGGACCGCATGGAGAAACTATCCCTGATGGTAAGGGAAAATCTCCGGGCAGCCCAGGGGAGACAGAAACGATGGTACGATCGGGGTGCCCGACAGCGGGTCTTCCAGGTTGGGCAGAAGGTTCTAGTGCTCAAACCTGTGAAGGCAAACAAGATGCAAGCATCTTGGCAGGGCCCGTATAAGGTGTTAGCTCAGGTGTGTGATACTACCTACCTTATAGCCAGCTGTTCAGATGAAAGGGTTCAGCGATCCTTTCATGTGAACATGCTCAAGGAGTATCAGGAGCGACCAGAGGATGTTGCGGCAGTTTGTGCCCCAGCTACTGACGACCCAGAGAACTTACCCTTACCTGACCTGTTAGAAAAAGATCCCCAGACCGACCTTACCAGCCTTGTGCAGCTAGTAGACCGACTAAACCCGGCCGAGAAGGAACAGGCAAGGCAGCTTCTGTGGGAGAAGCAGGCGACGTTCTCCCAAGAACCCGGGTACACTACCCTAGCTGTGCACAAGGTCGAGACACCCGGACAGAACCCCTTACGACAACCCCCATACCGTATCCCTGAAGCAGTCCGGGAAGGAATGCGGAAGGAGATACAGGAGATGACCCGGCTGGGGGTTATTGAGCACTCAGATAGTCCGTGGGCTTCGCCTGTAGTCCTAGTGCCTAAGAAAGATGGGACCACCCGGTTTTGTGTGGATTACAGGCGGCTCAACGAGAGGACTACCACTGACGCCTACCCGATGCCCCGGGTAGACGAGTTATTAGACCGCATTGCCAGGGGGCGCTATCTGACCACCATTGACCTATGTAAAGGGTACTGGCAGATCCCCCTGGCCGAGGATGCTATCCCCAAGTCGGCATTCGTCACCCCGTTTGGCCTATACCAGTTCAAGGTTATGCCATTCGGGATGAAGAATGCTCCGGCTACCTTCCAACGTATGGTGGATAGGCTCCTCGATGGCTTCCAGGGATTTGCATGTGCATACCTGGACGACATCGCGGTCTACAGTGAGTCCTGGGAAGACCACCTAGTACACGTGGGGGTAGTGCTGGATAAGATTCGGGCCGCCGGCCTGACTCTGAAACCGGACAAGTGCCATTTAGGCATGGCAGAAGTGCAGTACTTGGGTCACAGGGTAGGATGCGGGAGCCAGCGGCCAGAACCAGCTAAGGTAGAGGCAGTAGCTAACTGGCCCACACCTATCACCAAGACCCAAGTGCTAGCCTTCCTAGGGACGGCAGGGTATTATCGACGTTTTGTCCCCGACTACAGCACGATTGCCAAGCCCCTGACTGACCTGACTAAAAAGAACCTACCTAGGCAGGTCCTGTGGTCTCCAGCTTGTGAAGCCGCGTTTCAGGCCCTGAAGCAGGCTCTTGTGAATGCACCTGTCCTGGCTGCCCCAGTCCCTAACAAACGTTTTCTTGTCCACACAGATGCTTCCATGTATGGACTGGGGGCTGTGCTGAGCCAGGTCGGGGAGGATGGAGGGGAGCACCCTGTCGCATATCTCAGCAGAAAGTTACTACCTCGAGAAGTGAGTTATGCGGCAGTGGAGAAAGAGTGTTTAGCCCTGGTCTGGGCACTGAAGAAACTGAGCCCTTATTTATACGGACAAGAATTTTCTCTCGTAACAGACCACAACCCCCTTGTCTGGCTTAACCGGGTCTTATAATTTCACCAGCCTTATAATTTCACCATCAGCTACCGACCCGGTAAGCAGAATGGGAATGCGGATGGGTTATCCCGGCAAACAGACATCCCTATTTCTTCTAAGTCCGGTCATCCCCAAGTTGACCCGCCACAGGGTCAAGCCGGGTCTGCCGGAGTGTCCCACAAGGAGGGAGCCATGTGACAGACCCATCCGTATGGACTAAACCTACTGGGTTCGTCTGATTTGCCCAGTACTTATGATCCCTGGGAGATAATGCGAAGGATTGGTACTTTTTGTAAATGACACTTCAAACACAGTCGAAGCTGTCGAAGTTACCGAAGTCGTCGAAGGGGCCGGCATCGGACAAAGGACCCCGTGGCGGCGGCCAACTTCGAACACGCCGACCCGTATTATCAACGGCACTTCGACACTTCGACTAAAATCGAAGTACCGACTCCACTCCGAACGGGACTTAACCATTTTTATGCTAGAAAGTGACCGACCGCACAGCCCGAATCCAGGGAACTATTTTGGGCAAGAAAAGGTGCTTGCGGTCGGTCATAAAAGGACTTCCGGCTAACTTTTTATTTACTGAAGGGATTGGTATGATTTTTGAGAGTGTTTATGTTTAAAGTATGCTGAGTCTGAATATGTGATTTTTATGTGAATATGATATATGGATTTAAAGTTATGAAAGGGGTGTAAAAGTATATTTCAAACTGTATGTATAATGGGATTATGTGTCACACCAAGGGGAGGGGATGTGTGGGATGTAACATCTATGCCATTGGTTATTTTATGCCTCCCCCTGGGTGTGGCCTGTATGTGTGAAATGGAAATAAAAGGCAGGCTGGATGAACCAGTCCTCAGTTCATGTTTTACCCTCATAATGGAGCTTGGTCTCGTTATTGGGGGAACCGGGATTACTAGTGACTAAGGACTGCTTATGGAGATTGTATGCTGCTTAGGTCCTATTACTGTTCGGCTGAAAGGGGCGATACGTACGATCGGAGCTCGGAAGACGGTACCGTAACAAGGGGCATATTATTTACTAATACTAAGTCATTTTAGGTCTTTCAGCCTTTTAGTAGATAGCTCCCTGATACCGTGGGAATTAGGGAGTTATCTACTAAGCGGCTGCAAGATGCAGCCACAGCAATGAATAGGATCGGAGTTTCATTCATTAGAATTAAATTCCGATCCGAACAAAGTGCCGAATTGCATTCTAAAACAAACGAACATACTGTTCTCATTCAGTTAGAACGCAATTCAGCAGTTTCGTCTAAAATGACAGGAAGCATCGCGGGAACACAGAGGAAAGGTAAGGATTATGGGAAAATTGCTCTGACCAGCGGAAATGAAGCACACTTTGCTCCTCCGCTGGTCAGAGCTGGTCAAGCGGAGGAATCCTCCATAAGACAAAGAGTCCCTACTTTGTGTTATGATTTTAAAGAAAACTAAAGAAGACAGGAAGAAAAGAATAACAGATCCCGAGAGAGGGGGAGAAGAGGAAGAGATTGAGGAAAGGTAAGTTCGGCATGACAGTGCCGCTTTAAAGATTGCAGTTTATTGATAAGCCTTCTATGTGCGACAGTGTCAAAAGCCTTACTGAAATCAAAGTAAGCAATGTCTACTACACCACTCTGATCAATTCTTTTAGTTACCTGTTAGGTTTAAAACCTGTAATGAGAGTACAACAATTGCATATCAGAGGCATACCTAATGCTTGATATCAAGGAGACAAACACACACACGCGTTGTATGTTAAAATCATCTGGTTTATTCCACGGTCGCACAAGTCTTTTATGTTACGTAGATAATAAATTGTGTACGTTCAAAACAGCATGTCCGTTCTTCAAGGCCGCCTTTTCCTGAGAAACAAAAGTATTTTTTACTCTCCTGGTACTAGTTGATACAATTGCATAGATACATGATTATGGCTACTGGATACAAAATTAAGCCTAAATTGCATTTTCTTCCATTATTCCCTCCTGTTTATAATAAAAATGATTTGCTTATAATAATAGGTTGCACTGTCCACCATGTTCTGGGAACATCTTTTCCCTTCAGAGTAGCATTTCCTCTGTTGTTTTTTTCTGTACTCTTCATATCAGGGCACCTCTGGTTTCTCGGACAATTCTTGAACTGCATCTTTAGTCTTGTTCACAAACCTTTGCTGGTTGTAGTAGATGTATTTGATCCAGTCCACATTTTAATTTATTGTGACCCACCAGGTCAGAAATGATTCAAATCCATATGCAATTTGGTTTCTGCCTTTTAATTCATCCAGTTCTATTCTTGGAATCCTAATAACATTGATGTATATGTGATCATCAAAACTTCCTGGAACTGAAACAGACCTCTTCTGTCTATGGCCATAATGTCCTACTTCTGGCAGTGTGTTTAATACTGGTAACATATAGAAAGGCATTACCAGATGTATCAGTGCACACGTGCCACCCCAGTCAAGGGGCAAAGTGGAACGTATCTTCATTCCTCCACAGTACCACCACAAATCCACTCTTCCAGTAGTGTGGTTAGTGAACAATTCTGCTTTGTTAGTGAACCATTATGCTCAAATAACCATAGTCTATGTGTGCTGTGGTCCACAGGGCCATAACCCAAGTGCCACATCTTTGCCCTTCAGGTATGTTGGCATATACCATACACACGTATTTGTCTGACCATTTCAGATCATCTTCATTTGTGCCACATTGTACGGCTGTGCAAACGTCAAACTATACAGTCCTTGTTTTTCCTTCAGTAAAAGTTAGATACATGGCCTCAGGTATCCAGTGCAATTGGTCCTGACCGCTGGTAATATCCAATTAGTCTTCTTTTTCTTTTCTTTTTTGCGGTGTGTCGCTTCTCCATTATGCAGGGTATCGTCTGTGACTTCAGCACGTACATTAGTTTGGCTACTCTTAGTCAGTTTGTGATCCAAATGGGTTTCTTCCCAGATTATTATGGTTTCTAGAGTGAGGGTTCCCTGAAAGGATGCCAAGGCCTGCTGGTAGGTGTCATCCTAGAATCCCTTCTGTGTATCCAAGGCATTTCGTCTGATCATGTTGCACTCCCCTTTGTAGCCAGACTCTGTGTACAAGACAAAGGCAGGTTTACTTGGACGAACAGTTGGGCTCCAGAGGTGACAGTGAAAGAGAGACTTTCTTGCAATGTGTCAGGTGTACCCAAGAGGTTCTTTCAGCAATCTTTACAGCTGTTGGTGTGGCTAGCAGGACTTGATAGGGTCCTTTCCACTTGGTGTCTACCAAACTTCTCCTTTTGGTGACCTTAATGAATACTCATTCTCCGGGTCTCACAAGCGTGGGCAATTCACAGTGTTCCTGAGATGGAGAAAGAGTTACAGCGATAATTTCTATGTGTTCGCATTTTCATCATATAATCTGCTAGGTTACTGTTCATGTTTTAATCTTGCCTAACAAAGTGCCTGATTTCAGACAAGAGAGAGGGTTTTCCATATAACAATTCAAATGGGGTTAAATTATTTGTAGTTGGTATGATGTGCATGATTATCATTTGCAGCGGGAGGCAGTATACCTAGCTTTTCCCTGTCTCCATCATAGTTTTCCTTAACTATTTAATTTAATGGTACCATTTGCCATTTCTACTAATCCTACTGACTGGGGGTGACATGAGCAATGGTACTTTAGTTCAATATGTAATGCTTTCCTAACTGGAAAATTACATTATTTCCAAAATTGCATCCATTATTAATATGTATGCTTTCTGGAATACCAAATCTGGGTATTGTTTGGGTTAGCAATGTTTTGTCCTGTGGATTATGTTTAGCACAAACAGTACATCCCATACAATTTTTTTAGTAGTTTGTGAATCCATATGCAGGTTACAAGGTAGGAATTGTCAGATCCCTAGCGAGTGCCCCACTCGCAACTTCACGAGCGGTGGCTTCTGGAGGCTCACGGAAGCTTCACCTGACCCTTCGCCGTGAGCGCGGATTCCGGTGCCTGCGCGCCGTGAGTGGCGGCTTCACTTTACTCCTCACCACGAGCGGCTGTTTCAATCCCCGCCGGCAGCGTTTCTGATGCTGCACGCTTGTGTGCAGCGTGCTTACATATGCACCCGTGTCAGCCACCTGACTCGGCATGCAATAATGACGACACAGTTGAGGTCACAGTGGAAAGATTAAATACCTTCCACATGTGATAATTAATTCTAATTGGAAGCTAGCCAATCAGAAACAACATGAGCATATTTAAACTTACCTCATTTGTGCCTTGTTGCCCTGTTGTGGTCTTTCGATAGCCCAATAGCGCGTTTACTCTGTCTGATTTTTTGGTTACCGAATTTTAGCTTGTCTCACCGTTCGTCCTGCTTTCTCTAATCCTCGACCTCGGCTTGTCTAATCGTTGTTCTGTTTCTCTGTTCTCCTCTGACTTTGGCTTGTACTCTGACTTCTCTCTGTTTGCACAGAGCCCGGTTACTCTAAGGACAAATAAGGCAATTCCTTTGTCTGTGATGTGTCAGTGTGTTTGGTTCTAGAGATCGTGACAGGAGTGGTTTCTTCAGGGGACATATGTAGATGTTGTCTTTGGTCAATGTGGCCCCTTGTGTTATATAATGTTGTTTCTCAGTTTTCATGATTTCTGGTGCATTTGCATACTGTGCAGCCCTTTTTGCCTTATTGTCTGCTTTCCTATTAGCCACTGAAATGGGATCTGTACCTGATGTGTGTGCTGCCTCTATTCTTCTATAACTGGGCGAACACCTGCAGTGTCAAGAATGCATATTAACTATCTGTGTAAATGTTGACAATTTTTTCTTCAGTGAGCTTGCAAGCTTCTGTAAGGGCTATAAGTTCTGCAGCTTGTGCAGAGAAATGGGGTAGTAGCCATAATTATTTCAGTATCTTTTCCTCTATTACTACCGCATCTCCAGTGGCATTAGTTCCATCTGGATTATTTTTAATTGATCTATCCACAAGCATTACTACCACTGTGCCACCCAAGGGATGTCTCTTAGATTTGGCCTTGGCAGGACTATAGTTTCTATAGATTCTTTACAGTCATGTGTGGTGCCATTCTCTGTCCATTTGCTGCTAGGGGTACTTCATAAATTAGTGCAAAGAGCGTGGCTGTTAATGAAGCATAATTAGGGATCCAACTCCTGCAGAAATGTACCATTCCCAAAAAATTACACTATTTGCATTTTTGTCTCAGGTTTAGGAGCATTAAGGATAGCTGCCTGTTAAATGTTATCAAGTGCTTACCCTGGTGATAAATTATACCCCAAAAATTGTGAGGATATTTATGGGGTGATAAATATTAAAATAATATTTTCATGAAAATTATCAAAAAATAATTTAATAATTTTTATTATATCAAAATTGATATCTTGGCACTGTTCCCCGAAATATAATAAAGCTGAGAATTACCCACTATTTTAATTCTCTTAGATCCTAGAGAACTTTTTACTTTACACACTAAATCACAATTTCTTTATAAAAAATATAATTGATTGTGACAATAGTAATAAAAATAATAATAGTATGTAACATGTGTGACAATCAGTGAATATTTAGGTATAACATAGGCTTATAATATGGCAATGGTTTAAACACAATACAGCGGCTAAAACAACCAGTTGTTTAACTTAACAAGATTTATAATAGTTTAGAAATCTTCACAGACAGAAAACCAAACTCCACAGAATACAACAGTGCCGTGAGAAGCAATAAAAAACTTCGGCTGAGTTAGACCACACTGAGTAATCCTTCCACTGCTGGCTACAATCCTCCTAGGCAATATATCCTAAAGCAATGTTCATACCAGATCATTAACCATTCCTGAAACCATCCAATAAGAATAATCTACCAGATTTTACATTTGCCGAATCTTAACTTTCCTAAATAAGATACACTGCCTTATTTCAGAACAAGTAAATACATCTGGATAAATGTGGCATGCTAGCCTCTGACAAATTTATCATTAATATAGCGTTATCTTTATTCCACCTGCAGGAATGGAATTTTTATAACCATATATTCTTTAGTTAACTAAGATTTGAAATGATTGAAATCTGACCAAGATTTATCCAAATATATATTCCTGCTATTAGTAAATTTTAATTTATTTAAATTTAATTTAAATTTAATTTAAATTTAATTAAATAAAACCAGCATAATTACCAGTTATGTAGTAGATTTCCTTATCAGATGTGTAGATAGGTCCCAGGAATTGAATGCAAGTATGATGGAGATTGTATGGGAATAGATAAAAGTGGTGTTGGTTGGAAAAGTAATAGTAAAAATTAGTCCAAGTCAGAATATATTTCAAAGAGAGTTTGTGGTTCAAAGAGTATGAGTGTCCCAAAGAGCTGAGTCTTTGAATGTCTGAGTATTGACTCTTGAGTGTTGAGTGTCCTCTCTTTGCTTTGTCCTTACTTTTTAAAGGGTCAAACTCTCTGCACGTCACTAATTGATAGGACCAATAGAGAACTATTGGTGTGTCTTCCCTACAAACTACCATCTAGATTTTGGTCAGTAGATGGCGCAATTACATCACCAAAATGTCTTGTCCATTTGCCATTATGCATAATGGGTTAACCTAAATCGATGATGAGTTTGAAGTCATTTTCTTATCTATTTTATGACTACTATCAATCGCAAGACATGTCACTTCAAAGCATTGGTTCACTCTTATGCCAGCCAGAGCAGTGGCAATTTCGATCGTAATTCTAAAATTGACACCTCCTAACCTTAATTTCACCCTTTTACTTACAATGGGACTTTGTAAGATTTAGAAAGTAAAATTAATTACTAAGTGTTATCTATCACTGGTGTCTGGTTCTTTTGTGTGAAGCTGTGTGTAAGATTATTTCTATTCCACTAACATTAGTAATAATATGATATTTCTTCATGAATAGTCTATATTATTAACATGATACTCATTATATGTGATAATATAAAATAGTAAGTTATAAGTGGATAGTGTGTATATATATAAATATATATACATATATATATATATATATATATATATATATATATAATTATGTATACATCTGTCTCTGGGTTAGTATTCCTTTCCCCATCCTTGTGAGACACCATCCCTTATCTTGTTTTAGCTCAGACTTGAATGACTAGAGTTACAGTGAGAAATGTGTGTGTAATGAACATTTTTGCATATTTTTGTACCTGTAAGAGCTTTGAACCTTACACTTAGTACAATCAACCATAATACCATTATTATCATTGTAAACCCAATAACAATTTTAACATGGATGAACCAGTCAACATGAGCAATAAGGTCAGTATCTAGCTCAGAGTACTTAAATGTGTCCACAGAAATGTTATCTTTCCTGATTGACATTTGGGTAGTGTGGTTGGGCTTATGGTCTAGCAAGAACTTTAGATTAGGGTATAGAGGGATATCTAATTTCTGGAAGGGATCCACCATCTCAATAGCACTTTCAATGACGTCAGTGTACACTAGGTATAGCATAACGTCACCAATGGTGATACGAGAGTCGTGTGGTACCTTAATCAGTGAGACATGTGCTGGTAAGGCAATTACTTTATTAGTCACCTGGTCCCTGCGAAAAACGCTCATGTTTTTAAGACACGTGCTAACCAACCATTTATCTTTTACTAAGATAGCATGTACTAACGCATTACTGTCGGTTTTGGACATAGTCACTTGACATGTTTCAGAGCCATGTTTAATGTACTCGATCCCACACAAAGCATTGGTAAAATCGTACACGAAAGGTTTTCCATCACACTGGAAATTATTGCCTTTGAATTTCTCGCAGTCATTCAAAATGGATATTGAATACCAATCTGGTACCCACGGTTGAAAAGTTAAAACATTTGCGGTTTGAACTTTTGAGAGTTACATACGGTATGGCCAATAAAAAGCAAATCTCTATGCGTTCCGAATCAATAAAATCTCAAAGGCCAGATTTAATTGCATAGGCTCCATTGTCTCTCCATCAGCACTGGCAAGCATTGCATGAACAATATCCTTGGATACAAAATACAAAGGGTATGCGTCCCCCTGCCAATTCAATCATTCCAGTTTGCACTTCGTCAAGAAAAGCAAGTGTGTGGAACAATATTGGGTCATGCAGAAATAAAAGTTCATGCTTAAATAAGTTGTGACTTTGGTGCAACTCAGTGGACTTGGCAATTAACTCTGAATGCAAATTTGTTGTAACAACTGTGTCTTCCATAATAGTTAACACGTCTTGGAGAAGAGTTCTTTGCTGTTTTATCACCTGATGAATATTGTTAATGTGTTGCTTTAGCGCACAGATTTCCATATCCAGCTTTCGGATAGTAATAGAGTTGGCTGCAGACATTCCAGTTGCGACAACTGCACCGACAGTGGCACAAACTAATGCAACAATTATAGCAGTGAGAAACCTTTTGGGTCGGTTGCTCATCTGAATAGTACTGGATACAAAAGGTTTCCGGGCTTGCTCAAAGATGTTTCGCACACGGTCCTGTGCTCTTTGGAGGTGCACCTGGTACCAAGTGTGTGTCAGGGTACCTGAGGTCTCTACCTTTGAGAAGGGTAGAGACTTAGTTGTTTATCCGTCTAGACACGCCATATCTCCCGTTCCTCGCGGTCCATCCGGTCTTTCTGGCGCTGGCCGCGGGGGATCCGCTTCCTTTTCTGGCATCGCGCTCGATGCGTGACGTCTTGACGCTATCCCGAGCGACCTGCCACTCTATTGGCTTTATCCTATCAGCACTCAGCTGAGGCGTGTCTACTCTCCGGACTCAGGGTATTTAAGCTTGCTTCACTCGTCAGCTCATTGCCCTGTCGTGGTTCTAGCTTGTCTAGTCACTCAGTGCTCTGGTATTCTAGTTTGCTCTTTGGTTCTGACCCGGCTTGTTGTACTATTCTGCTTATCTCTGTTATCCCTCTGACCCGGCTTGTCTCTCGCTTACCTGTCTTCTCCTTACCTCGACCTCGGCTTGTCTCTGACTATTCTCTGTACGTTAGTCCGGCCATTCTAAGGCCCGGTATACGTACCTTTCTACTGTTAGTACTCTGCGTGTTGGATCCCTGTCCCGATCCTGACATTACGACAGGGCCAATGGATCCTGCAGGTACTAACGGTCAGCTTGGTTCTTCCGACCCCAGGTTTGACGCCATGGAACACAGGATGGATCAGATGGCCCTAGCACTACAGGCGCTTTTGTCTCGTGCTAGTAACCCACCAGAGGAGACACGTACTCCTTCGATCTCTCCTGTAAGTTCAGGTCTAGAAGTGGCTACTGTAGGTGCTTCTTCTCGTATTACTCCACCAGTACGTTATGGCGGTTCACCTGAGAAGTGTCGTGGTTTTTTGAACCAGATCAGCATCCATTTCGAATTACAACCCCGCTCCTATCCTACAGATAGAGCGAAGATTGGATTCATTGTTACGTTACTCATTGAGAAGGCTCTGAGATGGGCTAATCCTTTATGGGAGAATGATAATCCATTAGTCTATAACTATAATGCCTTTGTAGCTGCTTTTAAAAGAACTTTTGACCCCCCTGGTAGGAAGGTCAATGCAGCTAGATTACTGTTGCGCCTTAGACAGGAAAATCGAACACTTGTGGATTATGCACTAGAGTTCAGATCCTTGGCGGCAGAAGTTAAGTGGAACGAACAGGCTTATATAGATGTATTTTTAAATGGGCTATCAGATGTAATCCTTGACGAGGTCGCTACTAGAGAGCTCCCTGAGAGTTTGGAGGATTTAATTTCTTTTATCTCTCGCATTGATGAACGCTTAAGAGAGAGACAGAACACTCGAGATAGGACTCGTAGACCCTCCTTTAAACTAGCTCCTGCATTTCGAGATTCTGAGATCGAGACCTCACGTTTCCCGGAGCCTATGCAGATAGGTAATACTCACCTCACAGAGGAGGAGAGACAGTACAGGAGAAGGGAGGGTTTATGTATGTACTGTGGAGTCAGAGGTCATTTACGCCTAAATTGTCCCAGTCGTTCGGGAAACGCTCGCACCTAAGTTTCTCTAGAGGACAGGCCTTGGGTGTATCTATTTTGTCCTCTGTTCACAATTATAAAGATCACAGGCTTCTGTTACCCGTTTCTTTGACTTGGGAGAAGGGAGTAGTAAAAACCATGGCTTTGATCGATTCTGGAGCCGCTGAGAGCTTTATCGATCAAGTTTTTGTTAACAAGCATACTATCCCATCCCAGTTAAGGGAGACACCCCTGGCCGTTGAGGCCATAGATGGTAGACCGTTACTTGAGCCTGTTATTTTCCGTGAGACCATACCTGTGAATTTAACTGTTGGCATTTTGCATGAGGAAGATCTATCCCTGTTGATCATTTCCTCTCCTTCTATTCCCATAGTCCTGGGGTACTCCTGGTTAAAGAGACATAACCCTATCATTAATTGGGAATTAGGGGAGATAGTTTCATGGGGTCAGAATTGCCAAGAGAAGTGTTTGCGGAGGGTCTCGCCTCTTTGCCTGGCAAACACGTCGGCTAGCTCCTCTAATCCTACAGAGATACAAATACCGCCTCAGTACCTGGATTTAAAGGCAGTATTTGATAAAAAGAGAGCCGATACCTTACCTCCACACAGATCCTTTGATTGCAAGATTAACCTACTCCCTGGTACCATGCCTCCCAGGGGTCATGTATACCCGTTATCTACTAAGGAGAATTCAGTTCTAGAGGAGTATATTCACGAGAATTTAGACAAGGGATTCATTAGGAGATCCTCCTCCCCTGCCGGGGCTGGATTTTTTTTTGTTAAAAAGAAGGATGGTTCTCTTAGGCCTTGTATTGATTATCGAGGTTTGAACAAGATAACCATTAGGAATGCTTATCCCATTCCTTTGATTACTGAACTCTTTGATCGTTTAAAGGGTTCTAACATTTTCACTAAGTTAGACCTCAGAGGGGCGTACAACTTGGTGAGAGTCCAGCAGGGACACGAGTGGATGACGGCGTTCAATACTCGTTACGGTCATTATGAGTATACTGTAATGCCTTTTGGGTTATGTAATGCACCGGCTGTATTCCAGGATCTGATAAATGAGGTTCTTAGGGAATTTCAGCAGGAGTGTGTTATTGTATACCTGGACGATATACTCATACATTCTAGAGAGATTGAGACTCACCACGATCAGGTCAGAAGGGTTTTGCACGAACTTCTTCAACATGGGCTGTACTGCAAATTGGAGAAATGTAGTTTCGATCAATCCCAAGTAAATTTCCTCGGTTATGTGATCTCTGGGGAGGGATTTAAGATGGACCCGGATAAGCTCCAGTCCATTCTGGATTGGCCTCTACCCAAGGGTCTCAAGGCCGTTCAGAGATTCATTGGGTTCTCCAATTACTATAGGCGCTTTATTAAGGGTTACTCTTCTATTATTGCGCCCATCACCAATATGACCAAACAGGGGGTTGATACTAAGAATTGGTCTACGGAAGCTCTCCTTGCTTTTAAAACTCTCAAGGAGCGTTTTGCTTCCGCCCCAATTTTGGTTCACCCTAATACCACTCTGCCTTTCCTACTTGAGGTAGACGCCTCAGAGACTGGCGTAGGTGCTATCCTATCCCAAAGGCTAGGTGTGGATAAACCATTACATCCATGTGGATTTTTTTCTAAAAAATTGTCTGGTGCAGAGAGCAGATATGACATTGGGGACAGAGAACTACTAGCTGTTATCAAAGCTTTAAAAGAATGGAGACATTTATTGGAAGGGACATTACATCCTGTTACAATTTTAACGGATCACAAGAACTTGTCCTATATTGGAGAGGCCAAGCGATTGTCTTCCAGGCAAGCTCGTTGGTCGTTATTCCTCACCCATTTCAACTACGTTCTTACTTATAGGCCTGGTTCAAAGAATTCTAAAGCCGATGCTCTATCTCGCCAATATGAACCATTGGCTTCTTCTGAACCGGTTCTGTCTTCTATTGTACCCCAATGCAACATTATTGCTAACACAAGTCTCAAAATCCATTCCCCGTTGCTTGCCCAGATCTTGAACTTACAGCATCTAGCACCTGGACAGACTCCTGAGGGAAGAAAATTTGTTCCTCCTGAACTCCAACTGGAGCTCTTACAGTGTTTCCACGAAAGCAAGGTGGCTGGTCATCCTGGCATTCGCAAGACTTATTCCCTGATCTCCAAGGATTTCTGGTGGCCTTCCTTACGAAAGGATATTAAGGAGTTCGTCGGGGCTTGCGAGACTTGTACCAGGACTAAACAGCCTCACGCATCTCCCTGTGGTTTGTTGCTTCCCTTGGACATTCCTGAGAAACCATGGTCCTGTTTGGCCATGGACTTTATTGTGGATTTACCTGCCTCCAAGAGACAGACAGTTATTCTCACGGTGGTGGATAGATTCACTAAGATGGCTCATTTTGTACCGTTGCCTAAACTCCCCTCATCTCCTGAATTGGCGGAGATTTTTGCGAGAGAAGTTTTTCGCTTACATGGGATACCTTCTGAAATCGTTTCTGATAGAGGCTCTCAATTTGTCTCACGATTCTGGAGATCCTTTTGTTCTCAATTAGGCATCAAATTGAACTTCTCCTCTGCATATCACCCTCAGTCTAACGGAGCCGCTGAGCGTACTAATCAAAAGATTGAACAATATCTGCGCTGCTTTGTTTCCGAACACCAGGATGATTGGGTCGGTTTGATTCCTTGGGCAGAGTTCGCACACAATAATCTCGTTTGTGATTCTACTCGTTCCAGCCCCTTCTTCATGAATTATGGCTTTCATCCCTCCATTTTTCCTTCGGTCTCTTCTTCCCAAGGAGTACCGTCGGTTGATGATCATGTCGCCAATCTGAAGAAGTTGTGGGATCAGACTCGTCAGATTCTCCTGCATAATTCTATGTTGTTCAAAAAACACGCTGATAAACACAGAAGGCTCCAGTTTTTGTCCCTGGGGATAGAGTATGGCTGAGTACTAAGAACATTCGTTTAAAAGTTCCCTCTATGAAATTTGCGCCTCGGTACATAGGTCCTTACAGGGTTTTGTCTCGTATCAACCCGGTTGCGTATCGCCTAGCTCTGCCGTCGGCCTTACGCATTCCCAACTCCTTTCATGTGTCGTTGCTGAAACCACTGATTTGCAACAGATTCTCCTCTGCGGTTTCCTCACCTCGCTCTGTTCAGGTGGACGGCCAGGAGGAGTACGAGGTCAACTCCATTATCAATTCCCGATTGTCCCGGGGAAAATTACAGTATCTGGTCAACTGGAAGGGATATGGTCCTGAGGAGAGGAGTTGGGTACCTCAGGAGGACGTCCATGCTCCTCGCCTCCGCAGGGCGTTTCACTCCCGCTTCCCATCTCGTCCCGGTCCCTTCCGCCCGGTGGGCGTATCTGAGAGGGGGGGTACTGTCAGGGTACCTGAGGTCTCTACCTTTGAGAAGGGTAGAGACTTAGTTGTTTATCCGTCTAGACACGCCATATCTCCCGTTCCTCGCGGTCCATCCGGTCTTTCTGGCGCTGGCCGCGGGGGATCCGCTTCCTTTTCTGGCATGGCGCTCGATGCGTGACGTCTTGACGCTATCCCGAGCGACCTGCCACTCTATTGGCTTTATCCTATCAGCACTCAGCTGAGGCGTGTCTACTCTCCGGACTCAGGGTATTTAAGCTTGCTTCACTCGTCAGCTCATTGCCCTGTCGTGGTTCTAGCTTGTCTAGTCACTCAGTGCTCTGGTATTCTAGTTTGCTCTTTGGTTCTGACCCGGCTTGTTGTACTATTCTGCTTATCTCTGTTATCCCTCTGACCCGGCTTGTCTCTCGCTTACCTGTCTTCTCCTTACCTCGACCTCGGCTTGTCTCTGACTATTCTCTGTACGTTAGTCCGGCCATTCTAAGGCCCGGTATACGTACCTTTCTACTGTTAGTACTCTGCGTGTTGGATCCCTGTCCCGATCCTGACAGTGTGTAACTCAGGAAGCTGCATCGATGAAATGTTGTACGCCTTCTCAATGGAAATCTTGGGGTCCAAGCTGACGAACACACGTTGGGTCAGGATCCTCTTCTCTGTCAAGATGAACCCTGGGGTCTCCTGAATCAGGATGCCGGAGGATCGTCCCATCTCTGTGATCGGATCGATCCGTAGCTCTTGGCACAGGAGCAGTACGATCCAGAAGCACACAACATCCTTCTTGGACATCTTTCGACAGTCACAGATCAGGAACTCGTCTCAAACTTATCTACTAATGATTCAAGGGTTGTTAAGCATACAAACGTATACTAGTGTGACATCACTAGGCCATCATTCATCAACGTTATGTATTCTGTCTAATTATATTTTTATAAATGTATCCCTCACTACATTTATTACTGACCCCTCAGTACTACGCCTATAGCAGCTAAACAAGCTAGTAACCTGCTTAGAGAATGTAGTTATTGGATGGTAAGGAAATGGTTAATGACATGAACGTACATGAGATCATGGCACATCACAACATTTCATATCATACGATATCACGTGAATCAAGCATTCATCCAGGTTAGTCTTCACTCTTCTGCATCTGAATCCGCACCTATACGCCTTAATTGAGATTTAGGATGGCAAGCATGCAGCTGGTTAATGTGAACCCACTTTTCAATAAAATCACCATCCTTAGGAATTTTTATCTTGTACGCTACTGGGGAAATCTTGTCAATTATGACATATGACCCTTTCCAAGAAGGTAAGAATTTATTTTCCTTGACTTGATTTTGGGTAAAGTTATACAGATTGACTTGATCTGTTATCTCATATTCCTTTTTCGTGGTTTTTAAATCGTAATAGGTCTTAACCCCTGTCACTGCTTTTTCTAGATTTTTGGGGGCAAAAGCAAACGCATGCTGTAAGTGCTTGCGCAAATCTTCACTGTACTGATGTGTAGTGCTGTGGTCAAATCATATTTCTTCCTGTCATCAATTCAAAAGGTGACAATTTGGTAGCAGTGCTAGGTGTAGCTCTAATCGCCAGTAAACCTAAGGGCAATTTAGCTTCATGTTGTATGCCATGTTTAGAAGTTCTGACAAGCAACCCATACATGACACTAAATTGGACTTTATATCTTATCAATATTCGTAAATCTTCATTATATTTCCAATCCTCATCTGTGATGGGATTGGCAGTAGGGTCTTAAATATGTTTATAGAATATGCCTAGAACGGGATCTTTCTTTTGATTGGTAATCAGGTCCTCACTAGGAGCTTCTCAGCTCCATTGCACGACATTTAAGTCGGCATTATCTCTAGCCTGTCGTCTAGTTATGGCTTCAACATGAATTGAACCCATAAGATCGTCGAACAATACATAAGGAACAATACAGAACAATACATAGGGAAACATAAACTAAACAGGGGCAGGACAGGACAGGGCTGTACATGGACTGGGAATACAAAAGAAAACAAGACAAGATATAATAGGCAAAACAAGAGGAGAAAGAACTAAGTACTATAATGTAAAACTATGGGGATTTAGTTACATTATATGATCATACATTGCATAAGCCTGCCAACTACTTCAAAGTACCCCATATTCGGCAGGTCCTACTCTGCCTAATGTTCGCTAAAATAACCATAATAAAACACATATAGCACTTACCTGCAAGAAAGAGCAGAGGACATGAAACCACTGCTGCAGGTCCAGACTGAAACAAAAGGAATCATGGAAAAGGAACGGGTGTCCTGAGACTGGGAATTCCAGGGACGAAATACAGGAATGAACCCAAAAAAAAACAGCATAAAGAAAACCAGATATAGAATAGAAAACCAGAAAAACCAAACAAGAATTGTAAAAAGAGTACTGGATACCAGAAGCCAAGGCCAGACATCTCCGCAGAACAGGACAGGATGTGACACTCTTCTAGGAAATCATCTCCGGCAGGGCCGGCGCTACCATAAGGCGGCACAAGCGGCCGCCTTAGGGCGCACAGACCCGAGGGGCGCAAAAATGTCCAAGTGACCGGCAGGAGCTCCCGCCGGTCAATTTCTGCAGCAATCTGTCCAGGAAACGTGCAGCCACTGAGGGAAGGGGCGGAACAGCGAGGAGCGACCACTGCAAATTTCTTCATATCCCGGCAGCCAACTGCTGTGGAGAGAGGAGGAAATCTTCAACAGTGCAGCGGGACCTATAAGCAACTATAAGAAACAGTAAGTGTGTGTGTGTGTGTGTGTGTTAGAGCCAGTGTGTGTGTAAGAGCCAGTGTGTGTGTCTGTGTAAGAGTTAGTGTGTGTGTGTGTGTGTGTGTAAGAGTTAGTATGTGTCTGTGTGTGTAAGAGTTAGTGTGTGTGTTAGAGCCAGTGTGTGTATGTAAGAGTTAGTGTGTGTGTGTTAGAGCCAGTGTGTGCATGTAAGAGTTAGTGTGTGTGTGTTTGTGTGTGTTAGAGCCAGTGTGTGTGTCTGTGTAAGAGTTAGTGTGTGTGTCTGTGTGTATAAGAGGTAGTATGTGTCTGTGTGTAAGAGTTAGTGTGTGTGCCTATAAGCTGTGTGTGTGTGTGTGTGTGTGTGTGTGTGTGTGAGAGACTGTGTGTGTGAGAGACAGTGTGTTACAGCCAGTGTGTATTAGCAGTGTGTGTAAGAGACTGTTTGTGTGTGTCTGTTAGAGCCAGTGAGTGTGTATAAGCAGTGCAAGTGTGTAAGAGACTGTGTGTGTATACGCAGTGTGTGTGTGTGTGTGTGTGTGTAAGCAGTATGTGTGTAATGGTCAGTGTGTGTGTGTCTGTTAGAGCCAGTGAGTGTGTATAAGCAGTGCAAGTGTGTAAGAGACTGTGTGTGTGTATAAGCAGTGTGTGTGTGTGTGTGTGTGTGTAAGCAGTATGTGTGTAATGGTCAGTGTGTGTATGTGTATGTGTATGAGCGAGTGAGTGTGTGACGCAAGGGGGTAAAGAAAAGTGGGAAGAAGACACAAAACACATAAAAAAGAATGCCAGACAGGGGATACAATATACAAAAAGGGAAAACAAGAGAAAAAGGTGGTAAAATGCACAAAAGGGGCAAAAAAATGGGTAAGAAGGGCAAAAGTGGGAATATTAGACAGACAGGTGAAGATACATTTTGGGGGCAGCAAAATGTGTCTTCGCCTGTGTAGACAGAAGTCCTTGCACCGCCCCTGATCTCCGGTGTCATCATCCAGAGATGGAGCAGTACAGTCATGCAATTCTGCTAAACCTTGGGCAACTGGGCTTCTCTTATGTTTATAACGGACTTCTAACGGCCATCCCTGTAAGGATAGAGTCCATGCAGTAATCCGACTGTTAGAGCGATTACCGTCTCTGATTCTTTCACTCTGCAGATACTGTAGAGGTTGGTGAGCAGTTTCTACAATTATTTTATCACCTTGGATATAGCTATGAAAACTTTGTAGTGCCCAAACAGTCGACAATTACGCCTTCTCACACGTGTTGAATTTAACTTCAACAGGTGACAAAGTCTTGCTAGCATATGCAATAACTTTGTTTAGACTGTTCTGCTTCTGATACAGAACAGCACTTATGCTTAAATCGGTATATCCTGTCTCCAGATAGAAAGGTTTACCGCCCTCTGGGTATGCTAAACAGGTTGCCTGAGTGAGCTTCCTCCTCAGTTCACTTACCGTTTGGTCCTGAGGCTCCCTCCAGTTCCAGGTAGTTTCCTTTTTAAGCAGGTGTAAGAGTGGTTTTGTTATTTCTGTATAGTTATCTATAAACTTACGGGAGTAGTTAGTCATACCAAGGAATGATCTTAATTCCCTGATGTTAGTAGGTGTTTTAGCCTTTAGTACGGCTTCAACCTTCTTCTGTGGATTTATCCTTCAGAAGTTACCTCATGTCCGAGAACATTTACATGGGTGCGACACCATTGCGCCTTTTGTAAAGACAGTTTAATCCCTGCCTCTCTTAACTGAGTGATAACATGTCTAATCTCTATGATATGCTTATCAAAGGAAGTGCTTTTCAGCAAGACATCGTCGACATATGATAAAGTTCCTCTCTCAAGTGCGTCAGGCATAGCTTTATGCATGAACACAGCAAATTCATAACCAGAGTTTATGTAACCTAAAGGCATACGGGTCCAGGTATACTGCTGCTTTCCAAATGTGTAGGTCAATTTGTATTGGTGTTCATCATGGACTGGTACAGTCCAATATCCCTGCGCACAGTCAATGGCAGTGAATATTTTGGATCCCTGCATTTGTACCAAACATTGGTCTATGTATGGCACTGGCGAACCAAACATATAGACTCGTTTATTTAGCTGTTATAAGTCAGCGCATAAACGCCATTGTCCATTAGGTTTCAGAATATCCAGGATCGGATTATTATACGAACTGTGCACCGGATGTACAATGCCCCTTTCCTTTAAATTCTGAATTAGGTCTTATAGACCATCACATGAAGCCAATGGAAGGTGGTAAATTTGGATCAGTTTGTATTCTGGCTACGTGGAGGTTAGTTAATCCACAATCGTAGGAATCTTTGGCAAAAATATCTTGGAATTCCATAAGGATTTCTCTTAGCTATTGCCGCTCAGCATCGTTGGAGCAATCGTCAGCTAGAAGATATTTTCTCTTCAAGCCTTTCCTGAAATCCTGGAAAGATTTCAGGCTGGCCTATCTCATAAGCTTCTTCAAGCCTAGAAGTTAGGTCAGTTCGGTGTTGACTTTTTCTCTTTGGCTGTGATATTCTCGTGATTCCTGCTCATTGAGCGGATGATTGAAGGTGATCGATGCTCCTTCGATTTTACACAAACCTTCTTTGATGTTAAATAGATATATAGATACGATAGTGAATAATTCTTCTGGGGAGGAATGGAATATTTAATCGACAATTTCGTCCTCAGTTAAGTATTCTAAATATTAACTATTTATTATAAAAAACATATATATCATAAAAAATATATATAGGTACAAATACATGTCCAAGAATAAATGTCCAACTAAAGTATGACTTTTTTGGACACTTATTTGTACCTATATATATTTTTTATGATATATATGTTTTTTATAATAAATAGTTAATTTTTATACTTGTAACTATTTTTGTGTTCTACTTTGTATCCTGTTTGCTACCTGGTGCCATCATATCCTTAGGTGGGGATAATACCACCCATGCTGTGAAAACTAAAGCAGGTCTTGCTCTAAAAATTGTAAGTACATTCCTTTTTTTTTTTTAAATCCCAGTTTATAGTACTTACTATACTATCAGAATTTTCTCTCTTCTACTTTTATATTTATCATCAATATCTGCACTCGCATTTGGAGGATCAGTACTATCCTTGTCATCCTATAGCCTTAGACAGGGATCATACCGTCCACGCGTAATACAGCAGAGCTCTTATATAGCTCTATCAAATGTGAGTGGTTTTCCTACAGTTACCAAGCTAATATCTCGCACTTTGTTAAATTGTATTGCACTATTATTGTTTTTCTGTTTTACTATCCTGAGGTATTTAATAGCCCTCCCTTCTGCAGTTGTATGTACGTATGATTTTCGGTGCAGTATACGCCATATTCTATCTCTGTTTCACTATTACACAAGGTTTTGGGAATCCTTGTACTGTATACAGCAGCCCTCACTTATTTGTTGTATTATAGAGAGCGCCTATAAACTTTTGTTTTTTCACGTCAGGTGACTGACTATTCCTAAAATGTACCTCAATAGAGTCAGATCTTTCTTCTATCACATGGCAGTTACGTTCTGATTGAACATATGATTTCTCATAGGTTATAGGAACCTTAGCTTGTGACCATACAATTCCATTCACACAGTCAGTAATTGTGTTTTTTTAAACTTTTTAAAGCTTATTTTAAAACTTTTTTTAACATTAACCCCTAGTTAGCCTAATACCAAATCACCCAATTCCCCACTAACTTCCACCCACCTCAGCTAGATAAATATATTATTTTAAAATATTTAAATTATTTAATAAAATAGCTTTAACCCCTGAGGGTTAAAAAAAAAATGAACCCTCAGAGGTAAAAAAAAAAAAAATCAGATGACAGTAAAATGTAATCCCTGACAATTGATCCCTGTAGTTAGTGGTCAATTGGCAGGGAAGGGGCGAGCACTGCTGCAGGGGCAGTGTGATCGTGTGCTGTGGGTCTGCTGCGATCACCGTGATCTGGGGTTAATTTTAACCCATGACAGACCTAGTCCGTCACCCGTAATTAAGGGTCTCCCCTGGGTGACGGACCAGGTCCATCATTCGTCATTAAGGGATTAAGTGGAGTGAGCATCATGAAAAGAAAGAAAGAAAAAAAAATGGACCAACATTTGTAGTGCCATTACATTGTTTTTAGAGTGCTTTTTTAATCATGCCTCATCGGCATTGTAATGAAATATAGTGCCAAAGTTTGCTATTTTTGTGTATTGCATTTCTAATGATGCACAGGAAGCCTCTAGGTTCTACTGTCTCCTTTACTTTTTTTTTTTTTTTGCCCATGAGACTCATGTTCTTATGCTCAACCCTACTTCTCGAGTACTGAACAATCACTGTGTAATTGTGGACATAAATGTGTGCAGGTGATACTCCTCTTGAATGTGTTGAGTGCTGAGGGACAGATAGTAATCTGTAGAATGTGATATGGAAATTTGTTTAACCAGGTATAATTATATTGGCTGTAAAAGTCACAAGTGTAGCAGGGTGTCTGTTCAGCATAAAATTTATATTTCATCCAAACTGCCTACAAAAGGTGAAAGAACAAGCAAGGATATCTGCGACTACAATTTAACTATGCAAAAGACAGTAGCACAGCCCACTAAATGCCCAAGACATTGCAGATAGTAGAATTGCAGATTATGCTAACGTAGTGTACCTATAATATTAATTTTAGTAATGACAGGAGGAGAATATTTGCATAACTCTCTTTACTGAAAATCTCCAGCAGCACAGAAACAAACAACCAATCAGAAAAACGAAGGATGTTACACAAATGGCCCTGTAAGACCACTCCATTCCTTTTTCTTTGTAGGGACAATAAACAGATAACAAATACATAAACCATGAATAACAAATGCATGGCAAAGTTTCAAATTATCAATGCTGAATTCCATAGATCCAGAAGGTGAAATAGCCGAAGAAGCTTGTAACTGTATCCTTAACTCCAGAAGAGAACCAATTACATCGAAAGAAAAAGAAAATGTGAAAGGCATCTGAAATGGCTGCGTGTCTGCATATATTTAACAGCTACATTATGCGAAGTGTTATGAACATATTAATAACAAACATTTGGGTATACATTATCTGATTACTATAGAACCTTAATCCCCCTATACATTATTATAGTACAGCACAGAAACCCTGGTACGTTCCATACAGAAAAAAGGGAGGGCAGAGAAATACAGGAGGGAAATATTCACCTCCTGTCATTACTATAATTCAAATTATAGGTACACTACGTTAGCATAATCTACAATTTCACCACATGACAGGAGGCTTCATATTTGCATTTTTAGCGCTGATTATTAAGAGTGAAAGAAGCATTAGTAACTTGGCGAAAGTAGAATACTTTAAAGGTACTCTCACGTGTCCAACCCGCACAACGCATGATGTCCGAAACAAAAGGGTAAGTTTCGCCGATAATTGTCTAAGAGATAGACCCGGATTATCAGGTCAATCTCAAATGAACCGCAGCACCACTTCTACGTCCCAGAGATGAGAATATTTAGGAGCTGGAGGTCTGTTGTTCCCCGCAACAGATGACATACCAGAGGAGCTTGACTTACTGGGACGCCTTGTATGGGAACATGTGCCGCAGAAATGACTGAACACACTACATTGAGGGAACGAAACGATCGACTTTGGGAAAAGGCTGAGATAAATAGTTCATGATGATAGGGATAGGTGCAGTAAAGGGATTGAAATCCCTCTCTAGATACCAACGACTCCTAGAGGACCATGCCGAGATGTAGCATTTCCTGGCGCCAGGGGCCCAAGAGTCCCATAAAAGGTGCTTAGCCCCTTGCGGTAGTCCCAGGACCGACCAGGATCTCTGGAAATAGTCCAGGCCACTAGAACGAACTTCTGTTTGAGGAGGAGGGATGAAGTTATCCCCTCAGCCCCGTCAGAAATAGAGGGAAGGATGGGAGAAGAAGTGGGTGATCTCGGGACATCTCTAATAGGTCTGGGAACCATGCTTGACTCTGCCAGAGAGGTGCTATGAGGAGGAGTGAAGCTTTGTGGATTTGTGTGTGGCAGAGTATTCTCGCCAGCATGGAGAATGGAGGGAATGCATACACTCCATGTGTCGGCCATGTTTGAAGAAACGCGTCCACTGTCATGCAGTTTGGATCCGGGAGCCTGCTATAGTAGTTCAGTAGCTAGTGAATGGTCCAGGAGGCAAACAGGTCCAGGTTTAGTGGGTTCCTGAGGTGTTTCAACTTGAGCTTCACATCACCTCTGTCTCGCCAGTAGCGGGAGAACCAGTCTGCCGTCAGGTTGGTAATCCCCGGGAGATATTCTGTTTTTAAAGTGATGTTGCGTGAGAGGCTGAATCTGTAGATCTCTTTGGTGGCCTCTTTGAGAGCTTGGTATCTGGCTCCGCCTAGGTGAATTATATATTGCACCGCAGAAACATTGTTCATGCGGAGTAGGATGCAGCAGTTTAACATGTCTTTGGCCAGACTGCAAATTGCGAAGGACCCCGAGATGAATTCTAGGCAGTTGATGTGGAAGTTGGCCTCCTCGTCCCGCCAAGGTCCCCCCATAGACTAATCCATGAGGCTGGGGTCCGATTCCCCAATGAAATCTGGACAGGAGCCAATAATCGCTTTGCCATTCCAGGCTTTACCATTCCAGGCTTTCATGTGTAGGAACCATCTGTGGAGCTCAGTCCTCATGTCTGCTGAAAGTATTATCCAGTATGAGACAACATGCAGTCAATGTTTTAGTACCATTATCTTGCCATCTTGTGAAAGGTCTAGTACTAGGATTGAAATGTTTACTGTATGCCTTTATATACCTGATTAAAATAAAAGTTATTTTGTTTATTATTGAATTTTAAGTACTTTCTTTGTTGGATAGACACTATAGGACTGTGGTAAGAGCCAGGTAGGATTAATAACAAAATTAAAAATATTTTGGAATGAAAATCGGTTAAAAAATTTAGGTTAAGCTTTATTAAGTCTAATAGCCATGCTATTACTATTGGACATTTTTTTCCAAATTGGATTTTTTTGACCTAATTTATTTGTATTCTTATTACTGACAATTAAGTTTAGCTAAAATGGGACTGTCTGGAACGTAGGCCATTCACTTTCAGGCGCTGCCTCGCACTGTAGTGTAGTGGTCCAGGAAATATCACCTGAATTGAGGACGACAGAAGATCCACTATACGGGCAAGCAACCAGAGAGGAATTGTGTCCATATGAAGAACCCATCTGATCTCTTTCAGGATTGGTGTAATCTTTGAGGCCAGAAGGCGCAGTACACAGTTCACTGAGTCGATCTCGAAACTGAGGAACTGAACCGTCTGCGAGGGGGAGAGTGCCGACTTCTGTCTGTTTACTACAAAACCCATGGATTCCAGAAAGTGAACGACAAATTTTGTTTGCAATCGTAGCATGGACGTGGATTTGCAGAAGATTAGCAAATCGTCCAGGTACACGTGACACCACACGCCTTCGGATGGAATGTGAGCCATCACCTTTCTTTAGTAGCTTCGTGAAACACCACGGAGCCGAACTGAGACCAAAAGGCAGACATGTGAACTGGCATGCTCGTCCTCTCCATAGGAAACAGAAAAAGCATCAACATTCCCAAGTAACCGGCACCGACAGGTACGCGTCCTTCAGATCAAGTCGGGTGATCCAGTCGTTTTAGGGGTGGAGGTCCTAAAGGAGAGATGTATCCTTTCCATTTTGAAATGTCTGCAAACTAAGTATTTGTTGAGTTTCCGGAGATTTATAACCGATGCGTAGTCCCCTGTTTTCTTGTTGCCTATAAATATGTTGCTGAAGAAACCGTCCCCTTCCGGTGCGTATTACACTGCGCCTTTGTCGAACAGGGAACGGATATCTTCGTCCACGAGAAGGTCGTGCTCCAGTGACATGTGTAATGGAGGTGGAGGAGAGGTTTGGATCGGTTGTGAGTTTAACTCTATAATGTAATCCTGAACCGTTTGTAAAAGCAATGAATCTACTGAGATTGCTCTCCAGTTCTGAGAAGAGAAAACCTTTCGCCAAGGGGTCTGAGCTCTTCTGAACCTAAATTCAGCAATTTTGTTTCTCAGCAGTGCTGATTTGCGCCGTTCGGCACACAGTGCAGCATTGGCCCATTGAACGTTGGGCCCATACTTGGAAAGTTTTAGGGTCAAGCTGTGTACCCTGGGTGAGAGCCAGGTCAGCAAATTAAAGCATTTTTTGCTATAGGGCCGAGTAAATCCAGCAATTTGTCTTGCGTGGCTTTAAGATCCTTTTCAATACCTTTCCGTGGATCCCAGCCTGACCAAGACCTAAAGACCACTACAGTGGTAGTGGTCTTGGGCATTCGGCTCTGAGGCGTGCCTGAACCTCTTTCTCCATGTTTTTACAGAGCCAGTAATGTATGAACCAAGCCAGAAGACCTGGTAGGCTTGACCTGGTAGTCCAATGACCTCGGATGTCAAATAGTGCAAGGGTCGAATAGTGGGATCCCTTAATCATCTAGGAAGAGTCCGTCTTCAGGCACTGTGGGCACCAGGCGGCTCAGGGTGTCCTTGAGGTGACCTTCTTCCATCAATACTGTTTCTCTGACATACTTAGAAAAAGTCTGAGGAAAATCCTCTGATCCTCCAGGTGTAGGAAATGGGGTTCACCACAGGTGTACACCAGAGCTGTACTTCGTGATATGATCAGTATGCAGTGCACGTAACAAGCACTGATAGTCCTGCACCACATGGGGACTATCCCCGTAGGATCTGCATCAGCAAGACCCGTATGTGTTTAGCTGGGGGCTTTCCCTCCTTGATAACTCAGAGGACACCCACGTCAGTAGATAATATACTTGGCACAATATGGGAATGATATGATTAACTGGGGGCTCACTAGGTGGTGTGCCATAAAAACACAGAGGAAACCCATATCAGTAATTGTACACTTGGTACAGTATAGAAGATATCCCTGTTAAAGGGTAGTAGTGATTGCCTTCAGACAGTATACAATACACTCAGTCCAGAAATTCCCCATACATCTTATGTCAAATACTGTTTTTGTAGTCTTGTATCAATCGAAGAAATGACAGGCAGTATGAACAATCCAGCAATGTGAAGTACCTTTAGCTGATATACATTGCTTAAGGTAGTGGTAATCCTAGTCCTGAGGTCTGCTAAAGTCCGGATCGAGTGAATTCTTGATCTGGAATGAAGACCTGAGGCAATCAGTAGGAGAAATGGCAGAGGAACAAGTCCACGAGGTGCCAGACTCCTGGTACAACTGGGGCTCGCCCAGAACCCTTGTAGCGGGCAATGTGTAGTGAGTGTAATAGGTGCCAGTGAAAGAGGGCTCACCCTCTAGTACAAAAGGGGGTTTCCCTTGAGTGAAATGGGAGACATAATAGTCTAATAAAATTAGGGCTCGTCAATAAGACCCTTGCGTGGGGTTTGGTACCTGAGAGGGGCTCCCCTCTAAACAGAGGCTCGGAGGCGTGTAATTATATTGGGGTTCACCCGGTTGTACTCGAGAGCTGTACCTCCTTGGTCATCAAGAGTATTCAGCACAATCACATAGATATTACCATTGCAAGTAAGGTACAATATCTTTGTAAAGTTTGCTCCGGCAGTGCTATGCGTAATAATCTGGGTGCTAACACCACGTGGCGTGCCATCAAAAAACCCAGAGGACACCCCTCTGTTTCTTGTCCCCTTCCACTCCTCCCCCATGCTTGCCACTCCTAGCTGTAAATATCCCAAAATAACTGTCTATCTCTACGCCCATTTCCCATACCCCCTCTACTGCAAGTCTATACAATTCTACTCGGCTCAACACACCCACCCGCCCCTCTTCCCGCCCACCCAGGTTCTACCTAAATTTATAGCATGCTCCTCCAGCTATTTAAAATTCTCACTCACACCTCTTCAATCCCTCTATATTCTGCCAATAGCTGCAACTCTCTGTTTCCGTATTTAGACATCACTTCCAAATTTCCCCTGCTAGCTCTTGTCTCAGATCCCCATGGTATCATTTAGATGGTAAGCTCTTGAGCTATCTACCTATGCACTTTGTATAAAAGAGCGTAAATTATTTCAGCTTACGGGCAGGGCTCTCTCTACTTTTTGTATTTGTTTGTTCTCCACTAATTGAACAGCGCTGCGGAATCTGTTGGCATTTCATAAATACCAGAAATAATAATAATAATAATAATGCACATGGAAACCTGGCAATTATTTTTGGGGTCAATGGCCGGTCACGTCCAATCAAATCCACAGGAGGGTTTGTGCTGAGCAGCAATCATGCACATGGAAATCTTTGGGGTCAAATGCTGGTTACAGCCAATTGGATCCACAGGAGGGGTATTTAGACCCAATTCTCCTCTTGCTCATTGCCTTGTCGTGGTTTCATGCTTATGGTTATCCGAGAGTACGTTCCTGATCTTGATTTTATGGTATTTGACTTTGGCTTTGTTTTGACTTCCCTGATATCTGGTATCCTAGACTTTTGGCTTTCCCTCATCTTTGTGTTTGATTCTGTGTCCCTGACCTCGGCAAGTATTTTGACTATTCTTGGAGACGTTAAGTCCGGCTAATCTAAGGTCCGGTTATACGTTATCCTTAGTCCTAGGTGTGACACAGTACTATGTGCTGGATCAACTTGTAATCCTGACACATAGTAGTAAAATACACTTGGCACAGTACAGAATAATCCCTGTGGATGAACAGGTCTGTAATAATTTATTGGTATTGTCTTTTAGACAGCCATATGTAGAGTCCATATATATGCTACACTCATGTGAATCAAATTCAAAGTATAAACATGTATAACCCTTTGTACAAGCAGATTCAAATAGTCTTAGTAAGCAGTACTTTCCACAATAGGTATATTTGGTTGTGAAATCTGTATCCTCAGAGTCAAGACGGAGTGAATCTCAATCTCGAATGACAGGAATAAGAAGGCCGCCATGAATCTTGTGGTATTTGCGAGATTCAAAAGGCTGCCACTCGCAACGGTCCGCCAGCCTTGCGGACGCGGTCCATTAAATAAAAAAACCGCAAGTAATGAGAACCAGTTTCCCCTGACCCCCACCACCCAGAGCAACCCCCAAAGGTTGTGTCCCCAGAAGTAAAACAGAACACGATCGCGGCAATGGTAGCCGTGACGCACAAAAAACTGAATAGGGACACAGTAAAACAGTCCTGAGGGTAGAAGTCAGAGGGTAGTAAAGGACGGAAAGAAAACTAATAAAGCACAAAAACGGTAGAAGGACAGATGTGGGGAGAGAGATAGGCTGTGAATCAAAAAATCTAAGTAACCAAAATAAGGCTAACATTACACAGTAAAATCAATAAAGTATAGGGAGAACAAATTACTCTGACCTTTGCACTTGGCTGGAGCAGCAAAGAAAGAGGAAGGGCGTGGTCTTACAGGGCCTTTTGTGTAACATCCTCCTTTTTTCTGATTGGTTGTTTATGTTTCTGTGCTGATAGAGATTTTCAGTAGAGTTATGCAAATATGAAGCCTCCTGTCATGTGGTAAAATTGGCTCCTACCAATGTAACACAAGAGCATGTTATTAAAATTCCATTAGATCTCCAAAAGGGATGTAGCAAGGTCATGGGGTGCCTGGGGCAAGTGTTTTAATTTTGCCGTCAAACACCATAGGTTCTTTAACACATCATGCCAGCATGGCATGTAGTTATACAGATGAAAGATAAGACTGCTCACAGAACAGAACAGAATACAAAAAATGCTTTATTTTAAACAGATATGAGACACAACATGCAGTCAATGTTTCAGTACCATTATCTTGCCATCTTGTGAAAGGTCTAGTACTAGGATTGAAATGTTTACTGTATGCCTTTATATACCTGATTAAAATAAAAGTTATGTTGTTTATTATTGAATTTCATAAGTACTTTCTTTGTTGGATACACACTATAGGACTGTGGTAAGACTCCAGGGCAAGAAACACTGGAGCCAGGTAGGATTAATCACAAAACTAAGAATATTTTGGAATGAAAATCGGTTTAAAAATTTAGGTTAAGCTTTATTAGGGCTAATAGTCATGCTATTACTATTGGGCATTTTTTTCCAAATCGGCTTTTTTTTTACCTAATTCATTTGTATTCTTATTACTGACAATTAAGTTTAGCTAACATCTCTGTGAGTGCACAGCCCTTGTTACTTTTTATATCTGTTCATGCAATTTCTGAGTCTATACATTTCTATTAATGAGTGTGTATTATATTCATGTTTGTGTATATATAATAAACATAGTTTAGAACAAATACACACATTAATATAATAAATATATAATATGCATAATACTGTCAGAAATTACAAAATTTACACATGTGGAGTGATATCCAGCAATAGTTACATTCTGATACCGAATTAGAGGATTGCTAAGTAGGGTATTTGTATTTCGCAGATCCTTTGAGCTGAATCCCCGGGTCCTTGCTTTTATCCTGACCAGTTAAGGTTCTGCCTCATCAGTCCCAACTGCAATATACCAAAATAATGCTTCCTGCCAAGAGATTGGTGGCTACTGGGTGGCTCAAACAAGAGTCTCCTTCCCTGTGTGAGCTAAAATTGAGGACCATCTCACAACTATGGTTAAAGGGTTTTTGCCATAATTTCACAAAACCTGATTAGATTGTGTTAATCTACTGTATGATCCATGCCAACACCTGCAGTGCCAGCTCCCGATCCTGTGCACCCACATCATTATGCCCTTTCATTCCTTGGTTCTATGTTCCTTTATGTTTTTATTTAATACTTAATGAGGGCACACAGGGTCATATGTGTCTGGAAAATAACATATACAACAAATATTTCTCTGTCCAATGCAATACTTTGTACATGATGAGATCACCCACAGACCAAATGCACTATCCATTTGCATCAAGCTGTTTTTTATGTCCGGTTGTGCCAAATGTTGTAGTTGTTCTTTATTTGTGCACTAAAAATGTTGATGGGATTTTATATTGCGTACTTCTGTATGATTACTTTGGCTTTGGATCTAATGTCTTATCACATAAATAAAGAATTGAAGGAAAGAATAAAATTATATATATATAATTCTAAAGAAAAGAAAAAGGTATATTTCTGATGCACAGTTTCATGGTCTATATAATATGTATATTATCAAATACACATGCACACAATCATCAATGCACACATACTCACTAACACTAATAGAATCATTTCAATACACACACACACAGTAACAATATAAACACACTAACAGATACACAGTGACACAAACTCAAAGAGACGCATACAAAGCGACCAATAGCGACACAAACAGCGACCAATACAGTGACCAATGCAGAAACAAATAGCTTACACACACAAACTAAAAACACATCCAGGGATCAATATTTCAGTATACAAACCGCAAAAACCTACATAGTTGCCCTCACGTAAGCCTTCCCTTTACCAGAGCTGGAGAAACCTGTCCCTAGCCCGCACAGAGCAACGACAGTCTGGATATGACATCAAGATCCCTGCATCCTCCAGCTTTGTACATTGAGAGGAGCGGCTTGCTACTGCTGCTCCTCACACCTCCTCACCGACCCCAGGACAGAGCAGTCTGAATGCCACAGACAGCCCACTGGGGAATTTCCCTGGACCCCCAGTCTGTTCCTGCAACAGGCTGCCCGTGGAGCATAGCCTTGGTACACTGCACCATGTGACTCCTGCCCCCCTTACTATGGCTCTGATCTCCAGATATAAATATTTCAGGTATTTCATACAGCATTCTAATGGACTTCCTTTGAGCTCCTTCAAATGAAAGTCAACTCCCAAATACATCAGAAATAAAATACGCCATATGTGTGCTCACCTTAATCAACCATATCAAACTTTACCTATATTATAAATTCAGCTATAATGTAATCAACCCCTTTATTAATAGCCAAGGAGATTCTTGCATAATTCTCAGTTTTTGCAGTGCAGCACAACAGTTTTGATGTCGACATTTAGCGCTGGAATCTCACAATGCCTTCTGGGGCTTAGCTCAACTTTTTTTTTTTTACTCGAAGCAGAATGTAAATATTAAACAATTCGTCTAGCTACTTTTAATATAGCAGCTTCTTCATAGAGAACACATTTTGGGGGATTTTTCTACATATATCTACATAACAAGCTGTAGTTTTGTTTTTTTCTAGCACACCCGGTTTCTAATGAAGAAACATTAATTAACATCTAATTACAGTGCAGAAAATTAACCTGCTGTCCCAAGAGTAATTAAAAGAAAATTCAGCCCAAGCTAACGATGTCTGAGTCTCTGTGTAATGAATGTAATTGTTGGATTGTGTCCAAATGAAATATACGCAACATTTTCCTAGAAAGGAGAATAACTGTTGGCAGAACTGGTGAAAAAAGTTAAATATTTCTCTGATAAATAGGCTGTGCAGAGGCATGTTACCAAGCAGCTCACAAAAATGTTATGTGATAAATTTGATTATGGTGGATTATGCATCAGGTACTGTGATGAACAGTAAGCTAAATAAAATATCAAACAATATAAATCACAATTTAAAGGGACACTACAGGCACCAAAACAACTTCATGTTAACTAAGTTGTTATGGTGCCAGGGGGCCCTCTTACCTCAGTGGGGTTAAACAGTTTTCAAATGGTTTACCCCTTAAGTTAACTCTGGCGCCAGCAGCATCCAGCTTCAGAAGTACCCTTTCTAAGCCAGTTTTGTGAATGGGGAGTGACTGATTGGCTGAGAGCCCTAAGCTGACTGCTCTCCCCTGCGGCACTCTGTACTTCCTGAATATGATAAGTAGCATGTGAATACAAAAAATATGAGGGTGTCATGTCATGCAGGTTGATATGTACATATTGAATCCGCGGATATGAGGATATATCTGAAGTTAAATATTCTGTATTTACATGTGGGTGAAAGTCTCTGCAAATTTATGAATTATGGCACTAGTTCTAGGAAATATGGCCATTCAAGGCATAAATAGGCAAGATGCATTTCAACACCATAAACACACATACATGTTAACTCTCACACAACCATGCAGAGAAAGAACACACACACTGACACTTAATTTCCCCCCTCCCCAAAGTTTTTATCCTCCACAGACCAGAGAAACCATAGAGTTATTTTTGTGAAAGACTAGGAGTATGAATGGAATCATTGCATAGCACACGTAGAGTAAGTGAGTCTGGAATTGTCTGGCAGCTTTCCCCAAACGGTCAACCACAAGATTATTTCACTGTTGAAGGAGTGGACATACTCAGTTATGCCATCTTACAGGAAGTCCGATGATCCAATTGGCTCTGAAATGTATGAAGGATTTAATGGTTGTGAGCTAGTCAAGATCTATCCACTGTCTAAAAGTAACACTCCAAGCACCATAACCACTACCACTCCCCTCATTTGTAACAACTCCAGCCATTTGGACTTATCACCAGGGAAGCTGTGGTAGTGAAGGGCAGGAATGAGGATTTGCAATTGTAACTATATTTTGTTGCTCTTCCGTTCTTTTAACCAGTGCCTTTTTGTTAGAAGCTTTGTGGTGGTGGAATTGCAATACTCAAATGGAAGCATATAGATGAGCAAGAGAAAAATTACCATTCCTGAAATTTATATAGCAAAAAAATCCTTGCTAGTAGCACCAGATTTAAAGATGTTTATGTTACATAAAACCCAGGGAGAAACATTTTCCTCTTACTTGACTGCTCGCTTCCATGACAAACTAACTTTAAACCTGTCAAAGGAAGAGAAAAGAAAAAGAACAAAGAAAGAGAACAATGTATTTGCATAATAAGACATTGGCAAAATGAAATATTTGCATAATTGGATAATGACTTTGCAAAAATACACTCAAAATAGCTACTTTTCAGTCAGTCATTCTTAACAGCAAAAAATAGACTTGAGGAAAAAAGTATAAAAAACAAAAACAAGTATTTTTGCCGCATTAACCTACCCATCTGTGCATGTTTAACAAAATAAGTAAATCTTAAATTCAAGCTGTGGGAAAAAAAATCATTGAAAGTATGATTAAGACCCAAACCTCTGAATGACCCATTATTTTGTCTGAGAAATATTTAGTCAGTGTCACAGATGTGAACGGGTCATCTCCACATTTTAGAAACTACTATAAGCTGCTTGTAAAGAAGTGTAGGTATTCTGCTACATTATAGCTATGACTCTTACATTTTAGCTTCTCTTCCTGTGACTTGAGCTTGTGTGTTCATTGTAATTTGGACCTACAGCCAAACAATAAGTGCAGGAATCTTCTTTCATTGAGGAATGCTCTTTTGTTATTTTGGTTGGGATATGCTTTTTCTTGATTTTGGGCTTCTGATGGAGGACAAATTTAAGCTATTAATGTATAATAACCATAGACAACACAAAACTTCGGGATACGGCTGGAAATAAATCTAAAAGGAACATAAGAATATACAAAATAGTGAAGTACAATTAACACATATATATGCGCTCAATACAAATGCACTCACAAGATTGAGTAGAATATATCGCTCATAGGGTGCCTCCCCTGGTTGAAATGGGGGGTAAGTAATCCCTTGGCTACTTGTAGGCTTCCTTAATGATGCTAATGATACCGTTTCTCTTTTTTTTTTTTTTTTTTTTTCATCCTATTGTTTGTTATGCCTACACCAATGTTTTTTTTTTTTTTTTTTTTTTGTCAATCTTTATTTTTATTGAGGCATATGATGGTTCAGTACAGAAAATAAAGTGATGGGTTAATGCATGTAAAACATATAGTTTGCATAAGTGTACACAATAGTTGCATGTATTCCCAAGAGTAGCAGCCTCTTTTTTTTTTTTTTGAAAGTTTAACAGTAGAGTTATCCGTACAGGTTACACAGATTATATAAACACGCTGGAAAACAAATTATATACACACGCTGGAAAATAATAAGTTGCGTCACATTTACATGGTTTCATGCTAGGTTAATTAGGCATTGAACTTCGGGTAACAGGAGGAGGAACATTTATGCTTATAATGCAGTTTGCAATCCTATGTAACGTCGATAGGTAGGGAATAAGATTAACACAATCTACTCACAATTTACAGACTGAGGGTGCAGACCCCGAAGAGAATTATATAACTACTGATACATTAGTTTGCAAGGTAAGTAAATGTCGGTTATGACATGTAGTTGTGGGCTACCGTTTCTCTTTTATCTTTATATTTGATATTGATGGTGATCATTCACTTTTTATCAATAAATATATCTTTTTCTACCATTACCCGTTTGGAGTCCTGAGCATCATTAAGGAAGCCTACAAGGAGCCAAGGGATTACTTACCCCCCATTTCAACCAGGGGAGGCACCCTATGAGCAATATATTCTACTCAATCTTGTGAGTGCATTTGTATTGAGCGCATATATATGTGTTAATTGTACTTCACTATTTTGTATATTCTTATGTTCCTTTTAGATTTATTTCCAGCCGTATCCCGAAGTTTTGTGTTGTCTATGGTTATCTATGTATATAAGGTCGTCTTCTGTGGGTAACGATCTTGGGAGGCGGCATTGTAATAACTAAGTTAAGTATTCGTATACATTTCACTACAGTTATTATCTTTAGTAGTGTGTATATTATATTGTACTATTAATGTATAATAACTTTTAATAATGAGTCTTAATCTCTGATGGTATCATATGGTATCAAAATGAGGGGCAGTCACTCAAATTCCTTTCTCATTTGCACTAAGTAACTATTAACAGATAATCTTGAGGAACAAAAATTGTTGCCAAAGGTCAAACAATAAAACATTCTGGGGAGGGAGCTACATACAAATGCTGAAAGGTAATTGTAAAAGTTCTGCTTCTACATGAACCCAGAAAAAAAAATGCCCAGTCGAACAATTTACAAAAAAAGTGAAGAACAAAAACACTTTTGTTCATTTAATATTTGAGGCTGGGATACAGCAAAAGGGGAAACCTACATGCAGGATCAGATAACCAACAGTAGTACAGCCCCCCTCAATGCTACCCAAGTCTTCCCCTCACTCTGTTCTGCAGGTTATCCTTCCTAAATCAAACTACTAACAAAAACATACAAAGACATGAATAACTCTACACCCCATTATATTTATTCTCTGAACCACAATTTTACCCCTTCTCATTCCCTTTGCTGTTCAATTCACTTCTGCTATTTTCTTTGTCTACAGGACATTTTAGGGGCTAAACCAATTCTGTGCAATGTCCAACCTTGTTCTATTAGACTTTCTCCCAGCCTCCAGACCTCTTAAGAAAAGCGGACTTCCTGGGTAATGTCTCATTATAGCAGATCTCCCATCACCCCACATAACCTGTGCTTCCACAGTCCACCCTATACTGCCATTACACACTACTTCCACAAGATTAACTAGAGACAGACATATGTATTATCTTCCTCTCCACTCCGTCATGTTTTTTTGCCCTCTTGTGTTTCTCTTTCCCTTCCTCCTATACACTAGTTTTCTTACGATTAGACAGAAGAATATGAGGAGCATTCCAAGGTCATATACTTGAAATCCATACTGAACAAGACAGAAAAGGACATAGATAATAAACATGACAAGCACCCCCACTATATAACTTCACCATGAGAAACACCACAAAATCTTCACATAACAGAAAAATCTGGGTTTATAAAGGTAGCCTCAGATATGTGCCAAGATGTCACTTTTTACCACAATTTACTCTGTAGGATTCTAAACTTTGAGATCCACTTCTCTATTTAAACAAACAAACCAAGACATAAACTAAACACAAAGTGCACATGCTCACACGCACAGCACAATGCACTGCCCATCAATTAAATCAGCAAGTGAAACATTTTAATAAAATCAGTTAGAAATGATTGTAACCTAGTTCTGGATTTCCATGGTAAGGGATGTCATAGCCACATCTTCAATTTAAAACAATGGGTCAATACAAATTAACTTTCAAGAAGAAGAAGAAAATCAAGGACATTGTGTGCAGTGCACATATTGTTATAAATAGCTACATCAAACTTCGCATTTCACTTTTACTAAAGTTTACATTTCAGAAAAAAAATTCTCTATAATAAATACCGCAAGAAAGGTGAGGTCATATATGACTTATCTGAGGTGATAGGTTTGCACTAATCAGAAAAAAAAAGACAACTAAAGGTTGGAATTCATACTTAAAAAGACTAGATGTTCTAGACTAAGAAGCATCTTTTGTTAAAATTGAGATTTGCTTCTTCTTCACAAATGTAGGCAGCAAAGAGACGTGTCCATCAAGTTCAGCCTTTCTTACATCTGTTTTTCCAGGTACTCCTTCCATAGATTCAGAAGTGTGCATATGCCCTTATGACACCAGCATGCATAGTACCATACACACAAATTTACTTCACATGCAATGGTGGTGACAGGCAGTATATGAGTGGGTCATTTATTTTTAGTCATTGTGTTAAAGAAAGAAACATAAAAACATTTGCTACAGTCCAAATTAAAATGTAGTTATACCAGTTAGATTGAAAAAAGTCTATCAGGTTTAACCCGGAACCCATTATTTTATGCTGTTGATCTAAAAGTCCCAACTGTAGCCATTTCCTATTAAGCCACACAAAGGAAAAAAATATTCTTCTTGACATAATGGCAATCGTTTGGAGATTTATCCTTGGATCAATAACCTGTTTACATACAAATGTTATCCTTACATATTCTATTTATGCACACAGGTCTTTATTTCTTTTTTTCTTAATACCTGTAGAAGCGGATACGACAACCTCTTTAAGTAAAGTATTTCACATCTTTAGTATTCTAATTGTAAAGTTTATTTATTTATTTATTTATTATTGCTATTTATAAAGCGCGAACAGATTCCGCAGCGCTGTACAATTAGTGGAGAAACATACAATATACACAGACAAATACAAGATGTAAGAGAGCCCTGCCCGTAAGCTGATTCAAAGCAGTCATGTAAATGGACGGTTATATATAAAGTTTTATTTTAAAACTGTTCACATACGGTCATAAAGAGTTTTCATAATAATTTTTAAAAGCTCAGCTTCACAGAAGGGGAAAAAATACTGAAGAAAAATGTGTAATGTGAATGCCCTTTATCATGTGTGAGAGGGTTTCCATGTTTCAGTGTAAGGCAAGCATGGAAAGCATTAACCTTATGATCAAGCTGCCGTATGGACCTTTACAGTTATACTTCGCATGATCTGCAACTTACTCTACCTCTCTTAATATCAACAGGAGAACATGGGTAGGCAAATATTTGACTTCCTGTTCTATAGAGGTTAGCAGTAAACAATGGTCATTTGGAATTATGGTCATCATTCCATTTTATAGTGTAACGGAGTAGATAGATAATCTTTGTGGACATGCAGTTGTCACAACAGTAATATGCAGCATTGACATACAAAAGCCTATTTTGTGAGTCACCACTATTGATCACTAGTGATGTCGCGAACATGAAATTTTGCGTTTGCGAATGGCGAACCTGAGCGGTGGGTGGGTGGGGGCCCTGAACAAGAATAAGGGGGTGGACCTAATGTCCTCCCCCCTGGCACCCACCTCTGAGCGGCGGGTGGGGGCCCTAAATACCAATGGGGGGGACCTATTGTCCTCCTCCCCGGCCCCCACCCCTGAGCGGCGGGTGGGGGCCCTAAATACCATTAGGAGGGGGACCTAATGTCCTCCCCCAGGCCCCCACTCCTGAGCGGTGGGTGGGGGCCCTAAATACCAATGGGGGGATCTATTATCCTCCCCCCGGCCCCCACCCCTGAGCGGCGCGTGGGGGCCCTAAATACCAATAGGGGGGACCTAATGTCCTCCCCCCCGGCCCCCACCCCTGTGCGGTGGGTGGGGGCCCTAAATACCAATAGGGGGGAACCTATTGTCCTCCCCCCCAGCCCCCACCCCTGAGCGGCGGGTGGGGGCCCTAAAGACCAATGGGGGGACCTATTGTCGTCCTCCCCCCCGGCCCCCACACGGTCACTCCCTTTCTCATAGTGTGGTATGTGCTGATTTGGTGCCATGTATGTGCTGTGCAGTGAGTGCTCACTGTGCTTGGCCTGCACAGGCTGGCTGAAGTGTGTGCAGCTTCAGAATTAATTTAAATTGTATGCTGTCTAGGAGGTGGGAGGGTCTGCTGCTGATTGGCTGGAATGTGTCTGCTGACTGTGAGGTACAGGGTCAAAGTTTACTCAATGATGACGAATAGGGGGCGGACCGAACATCGCATATGTTCGCCGTCCGCGGCGAACCCGAACACGCGATGTTCGCCAGGAACTATTCGCCAGCGAACCGTTCGGGACATCACTATTGATCACAATATAAAAAAATCAAAAAACAAAAATAAACAGATTTAGCCCAAGATCATCTTAAGTGACAGAGGCACTGTGACCCATGAAATTGTGTAGATACACTTATACAGCTAGGTGCTAAATAATTTGTGGCGAGACCACACACAGTAACACAATTTGATGCCCTACAGTGGGCTTTGTTTTTAAAGGATCACTATAGGGTCAGGAGCACAAACAGGGAGGAGATACTGAATGTATGGATGCATTTTAGGCAGCCGTGATCCAGGAATGATCTCTAACAGCCATCTCTAACAATGATCTCTAACAGGAGTGGCCAGTGAAGTTATCACTAGGCTGTAATGTAAACACTGCATTTTCTCTGAAAAGACAGTGTTTACAGCAAAAGGCCTGCAGGTAATGATTCTACTCACCAGAACAAATTCAAAAAGCTGTAGTTGTTCTGGTGACTATAGTGTCCCTTTAACAAAGCTTTTCGTTTTCTGTACCAGTGTTCCCAGCTCAACATGTAATTAAGCACAGAAAGGCATCATGTTTCAGGCTTGGGTGGTATTTTAGCACAAAGCATTTGTTATAACTTACAAGTCCAACTTGAGAAATGTAGGTGATGAAAAAACTAATTTTTCTATCTCTAAGTGTTGCAAGTTTTATCATACCGGTATTTGGTCTCATCAGAAATTATTTGGCATCTAGCCATATACTCACAGAGACAATTTAACTTTCAGACCAGAAAGTGTACCATGCTGCTTAGACTCAAAAAAGGTGGTATCTGTAAAGTCAATGGCTGGTTTTTGTTCCCTTGTAAATTTGGATAACAATTCCAGCTTTGGTTTAAAAAAGTTTTAGTAATAGCAGTGCCAGTTGCCAAGCGTGTTTGAAGAAATACAGGGTGAAGTCTAAAATACGTTGCCTGTCTGTGATTATTTGCATGATGTCAGAGGCAGCTCTCTAATTAGGCGGTTTAGGCGGCCGCCTAAGGCCTCGCGCTGGCGGGGGCCTCGCGGCCGCCTAAACCGCCTGTGGGCAGAGTGTGTCAGGTCCTCGGTCAGTGACCGAGGACCTGACACCAGGAGGGGGCCCGGCGGCTTGCCCGGTATGCCGCCGGGTGCGAGGCCCCTCCTGGCTGCCCGGCCACCATCGCAGACACTGGTCTGCAGCTCCGCAGTGTGCAGAGCTGCAGACCATGTGACTCGCGAGAATTGGCCAATCAGAGCGTTGCCGCGGGTTACCACGGCAACGCTCTGAAATCTCGCGAGATTACACGGTCTGCAGCTCTGAGGAGCTGCAGACCGTGAGCAGTGGCCACCGGACCACCAGGGAGCCCACTGGACCACCAGGGAAAGGTAGGCTCTCCCACCCCCAGCTTCACCCCCACCACCATCACCCCCCTCAGCCTCACCCCCACCCCCACTACCACCATCACCCCCACCACCCTCAGCCTCACCCCCACTACCACCATCACACCCCACCACCCTCAGCCTCACCCCCACTACCACCATCACACCCCACCACCATCACCCCCACCACCCTCACCCCCACCACCATCACCCCCACCACCCTCAGCCTCACCCCCACCACCCTCAGCCTCACCATCCCCCATAACCCCTCCCCACCCTCAGCCTCACCCCCACCACCCTCAGCCTCACCATCCCCCATAACCCCTCCCCACCTTCAGCCTCACCCCCACCACCCTCACCATTATCCCTTCACCCTCAGCCTCACCCCCACCACCCTCAGCCTCACCATCCCCCATAACCCCCCACCACCCTCAGCATCACCCCTCACCCCCCTCAGCTTCACCCCTCTCAGCATCACCCCCCTCAGCATCACCCCCCTCAGCATCACCCCCCACCACCCTCAGCATCACCACCCTCAGCATCACCACCCTCAGCATCACCACCCTCAGCATCACCACCCTCAGCATCACCACCCTCAGCATCGCCCCTCACCACCCTCAGCATTAATCCCCACCACCCTCAGCATCACCACCCTCAGCATAACCCTCTGTCACCACCCTCAGCCTCCCCCCACTCACCATCACCCCCTCCTTCTCACATCACCCCCCTCTCACTCTCACATTACCCACTCTCACATTACCCCCTCTCACTCTCACATTACCCCCCTCTCACTCTCACATTACCCCCTCTCACTCTCACATTACCCCCTCTCACTCTCACATTACCCCCTCTCACTCTCACATTACCCCCTCTCACTCTCACATTACCCCCCTCTCACTCTCACATTACCCCCTCTCACTCTCACATTACTCCCTCTCACTCTCACATTACTATCACCCCCCGCTCCCTCTCACATTACCATCACCCCCCGCTCCCTCTCACATTACCATCACCCTCCGCTCCCTCTCACATTACCATCACCCCCCGCTCCCTCTCACATTACCATCACCCCCCGCTCCCTCTCACATTACCATCACCCCCCGCTCCCTCTCACATTACCATCAACCCCCTGCTCCCTTTCACCATCACACCCCCCGCTCCCTCTCACCATCACATCCCCAGCTCCCTCTCACCATCACACCCCCCGCTCCCTCTCACCATCACACCCCCGCTCCCTCTCACCATCACACCCCCCCGCTCCCTCTCACCATCACACCCCCCCGCTCCCTCTCACCATCACCCCCCCCCGCTCCCTCTCACCATCACCCCCCCCCCGCTCCCTCTCACCATCACACCCCCCGCTCCCTCTCACCATCACACCCCCCCGCTCCCTCTCACCATCACACCCCCCCGCTCCCTCTCACCATCACACCCCCCGCTCCCTCTCACCATCACACCCCCCCGCTCCCTCTCACCATCACACCCCCCGCTCCCTCTCACCATCACACCCCCCCGCTCCCTCTCACCATCACACCCCCCCGCTCCCTCTCACCATCACACCCCCCCGCTCCCTCTCACCATCACACCCCCCCGCTCCCTCTCACCATCACACCCCCCCGCTCCCTCTCACCATCACACCCCCCCGCTCCCTCTCACCATCACACCCCCCCGCTCCCTCTCACCATCACACACCCCCGCTCCCTCTCACCATCACACCCCCCCGCTCCCTCTCACCATCACACACCCCCGCTCCCTCTCACCATCAGCTACCCCATACACATAGGGTCTCAGACAAAAACGCAAACATGCTCACAGAGACATACATTCGCACACACAAGGATACTCTCTGTCAGACACACTCTCAGGCACATACACAGGTAGACAGTGCATCAATGTGTATATGTGACACTTTTTTGTTAGTGGGGCCTCATGTTTGCGTTTCGCCTAAGGCCTCATAAAGTCTAGAGCCGCCTCTGCATGATGTGGTTGGAATGTTGGGGGTTTTGTGCCCAATGTAGATTTAAATGGCAGGAGTAATCATAATGGAAAAAGGTTTTGTGTAAACAATGAAACCTAGACCAAAGCATGCACAATGCAAATGGGATAGAGGGAGTGGAACATCTAGCAGATTATCTGTCATACGTCATAATAAACAAGAAAAATAGTGGTAAACCGCGCCCAAACAGTACAAATAATAAAATCGTATACATACAAATAGTCCTATAATAAGGAATGTATGGAACCTTCAAATAAAAATACAAAATAGTAATGGTGCAGTATATCAGGCAAGTAAAAATGGTTAAAACTTTATAAAACTTTATAAAAGACTAACTCACACTTTGCAGAGCTACTCAGAGCTCTGCCGTATAGCGCCTAGACGGTACAATCCCCGTCTCGGGATGTCAAGTGATGGTGCAGTGCGCGGTCCAATCCTCCACAGTAATATATGGAAAAAAATATAGAGATAGGATCCAATAGTATAGCATGTATTGCAAACAGTGTTGATAAAAAAGGAAAAATATCCTACTTACAAATTTTGGAGCAAATATCTTGCTCTGGTATGTACAGCATACGGTGGTATAATCCCCACCAACGGATATAAATCAGGATGCAGGAAAATCAGGAACAGCAGATAAAATAGTAAAAACTATAGCTTTATTTAAAGTATAAAATATAACAAATATATATAAAATCAATAACTTAACGCGTTTCGCCCGGTCTAGGGCTTCTTCAGAAGTATAAAGTCCAAGTTTGGATAAAATCCGCTTATATAGGGGTTCCTGATTGATAAAATTAAGTCCTGATGTGATTTGGCTTCCTACTTCCGGGTCGCGCACGTCGCCCGGAAGTGACGTCATCATATCGTTCCGTGGCATGCTGGGACATGTAGTCTCCCACCGTTTGTGTTATATGTAACACAGGAAGTGATGTTAGTGTGGCTCCTGGTGCCTTATGGGGCATGTAGTTCATAGTGTCCTCTTTCACAAAAGTGTAGTTTCGTCACCCGGAAGTGACGTATCGCAATGCACAGTATCATGGGATATGTAGTTCGGCAAAATGCCGATATTAAATATGGGATACACAAAAGGGGAAAGAATAATAAGTAAATAAAAAGCCAAATAATGTCTCAAAAAACACTTAGGTTGGTATTAGAGAGATAAACAAACATAATAATGAATATAAAACATAGGAAAATATGCATAAACAGAAAAAGGTAATTCTAGTAAAGGAGACAGCAAGGGCATATTCCTACATAGGGGGCAATAGTGTTTTACATAAAGTAGAAATATGATTAAAAAGTGTAGGTATATATAAAACACATATACATGTAAAAATATAAAAAATGAACATGCATAAAGTGAACCATGCATAAAAATCTTAAAGTGGTACTTGAGAGGTGGTGTAAAAAAAAATATATATATATATGTATATAATAAAAAATAAAATATAAAAAATAGAATAAAAATTGAATAAAAATTGAAATGCAGAGAGAATAAAAATAATACTCCAAGATATGTACTATAAAAAGTTAAAAAGGTCAAACTCTGCATTTAAACCTTTTGGGTGGAGTGTGTCTAAAAAATAGACCCACTCCATTTCTTTCTTACCTAACTTATTGATTATATCACCACCTCTCCAGTCTTTAGACAATTTTGAGATACCCATAAATTTTAGGTGACGTGGATCATTGCCGTGTAGCTCAAAGTGTGAGGATACCAGGTGAGTTTTTAGTCCTTTTTCTATATTGCGGCAATGCTCACCAATTCTGATTTTTAATGGTCTTATGGTTCTACCTACATATTGTAGTCCGCAAGGGCACTCTAGCAGGTATATGACGTTTTTACTCATGCATGTAATTGTGTCCTTGATGTTATAAATTTTATTTGTGTTATGTGATTTAAAATTATAAATACATCGGTTAGTTTTACTGGTCTTTCTGCATGCTACACAACAGTTACATCTAAAAAATCCATTTTTGTGTTTCATAAAATTATTTATTGCTTCAGACTTTTTTTGTTTTGTGTAATTCTGTGTGAGGTGCATCCTCAGGTTTGGGGCTCCTCTAAATATAATTCTTGGACGGTCTGGGATAATCTTTCCTAATATAGGGTCTTCCTTCAAGATGTGCCAATTATTCTGAATTAATTTTTTTATTTGTTTATTCTTATTGTTATAGTCAAGAACAATGGGTAATATGAAATCCGTCCCATTATTTTTAATATTTTTTAGACCATTGTTTTGGGTTAGGAGATCTTTTCTATCTAAACTCGTAATATTTTTCAGTGTCTTCTCAATTTGTTCTTCATTATAGCCTTTTTCAATAAATTTCTTACTCATCATATTCGCCTGTGTTTTATAAGTTTCAGCATCTGAACAATTTCTTTTTAATCTAAGGAATTGGCTCTTGGGAATACTATCAAGCCAACTCCTATAATGGCAACTGTCCCTTCCAATAAAATTATTAACATGAACCGGTTTAAAATGAGTTTTAGTATTAATTTTAGTATCATGGATAAAAATGTCCAAATCTAGAAAAGTTACATTAGTCTTACTAAAATCCGCTTTTAAAACTATACCATCATCATTTATGTTTAAAAAGTCTAAAAATAGTTTGGCCGTGGGAATAGGGCCCTTCCAAATAAAAAGGAGATCATCAATGTAGCGAAAATAGGCGACCAGGTTCTCCACCCAGCCATGCCCGCTCCATACCATTCTCTCTTCCCACTCCGTCATGAAGAGATTGGCATAGCTGGGCGCGAACCTGGTCCCCATTGCTGTGCCATTCTTTTGTAAATAAAACGAGTCTTTAAACCAAAAATAATTGTTATTTAAAATTAAAAAGATACCTTCAATTATAAAATTTATCTGTTCCTCTTTCATCTTGTTGTGTCTTTCTAAAATGGTTTTTACAGCTCTACAGCCTCTTTCATGTTCGATAATAGTATATAGAGACTGCACATCACAGGTTATAAGTGTATAGTCATCTTCCCACTTTATCGTCTCTAATTTATTAAGTAAATCCATAGTATCTTTGAGATAGGATCGGGACAGTTTAACATAGGGCTGTAACATAATGTCTATATACTCCGACATATTTGATAGAATAGAGTCTATACCGGAGACAATGGGTCTCCCTGGGGGTTTATTTAGGTCTTTGTGAATCTTCGGTAAAAAATATATGACCGGTATTTTTGGAAATTTTTTATTTAGGTAGTTATATTCATCGATGCTTAGTATGTCTTCCTCCTTACCTTTATTTAAAAACGTTTCTAACATATTTTTAATATCTGAGGTAGGGTCTCTTGTGAGTTTAGCATATGTTTTTGTATCGTTTAATTGTCTAAAAGCCTCCTCTTCATACATTTCTGTCGATAAAATTACAAGTCCCCCCCCTTATCCGCTGGTTTTATGACAATAGCATCGTCATTTTGTAGATCTCTAAGGCTTTCTCTTTCCTTCTTTGATAAGTTATTTTTGTCTCCTGTGTGTTTATCGCTTAGATTCCTTATACCTTTAGACACCTTTTTTTCAAATATATCTATTGCACTTGACTTAAAATATGACGGGTAAAATTTACTTTTATTTTTCAGGGAGCTTTTGACATATTTATCTTCTCTCGTGTTAGTCGTATCTGTAGCTTGATTATTAGTCGCATTATTTTTGCTTATATAAAACCTTTTTATTGTGGCATTTCTTACAAACTTATTTATATCGATATATGCTAAAAAAGGATTAAAAGTTTTTGTAGGGGCATATTTAAGACCTTTATTTAAAACTTTTAGCTGTATATTCGTTAGAGGTTTGCCTGATAGATTAAAAATCCCTTTATTGTCATCCTCATTTAGATTTTCCTTTAATTCTTTTTTAATCGCTACTTTTAGAATCTCTCTGTTCTTCCTTTTTTGTTTTCGTCTACCTGATCTTCTTCCTCTAAACTTCTTTTGCGGCCTCTGATTGGGCTGATATGGTCGGACTGTCTCTCTCGGTTTGATGGAATCTCTAAAAAAGATGTTTCATCGAATTGTTCAGAGAAAGAGAGGGCATGGTATCTGTTATGTTGGAGTGCATCATCAGGGGGACTGTTTCTGGTGTCTTCATATCTTTTATGGGTCTTCCTTTCCTCTCTTCTCCACGTGAGTTTACTATCTTTGTTTCGAATTTCTTTAGGGGACCTGTGGTCCTGGGTTAGTCTGTATGTCTTTGGTCTTACAACTATAGGGGATTCTGTGGTTTCAATCTGTGTGTGGATCCTTTCTCTTCTATCAAGATTTTCTTTATGGTGAATAGTATCCATATTTGTTTTACGTATTAGTGCATTTGAGTGATCTCTTAGTTGTATTTCTTTGTGAGAATTGTGTGTATCTATTTTTCTGAAATCGTGATTGGCAGGTTGCCTTTGTCTATTGGTGTGTGGATTTTTATTCATCTCTAATTTTTGTTTGTTTGGTGAGATGTGTGCTCTTTTTGGTGAGTAATGTCTTCTCGTTACTTTTGGTGAGTGATTTCTATAGGGTGAGGATTTGTATGGTGGAAAATTCCTTTCTGGTGTGTGCATTCTATACCTTTTCTGTTGGAAATTAGCTCTATGAGTGAAATCGTGGCTATATAAACGTTTAGGCTTGGGGTCAAAATTTCTTTTTTTGAGTCCCATATCTATTTTGATTAAATTTATTGGGGGTTCTATGGCCATCATAGTTCCATCCCGTTTGTGAATTTCGCTTCTTTTTGTTGTAACTGCGCACCTGATCGTGGGCGTAGTCATATTTGTCTCTACTAAATTTACTGATTTTTATTTTTTTAGTTTCTATTTCTGTTTTTTCAATATTTCTTTTTATTTTAAGTGTGGAATCATAATATTCCTCTGTGTCTCCAAAGGGAATTAGTTGTTCTTTTAAATCATTGATCTTTTTATCTAGATTCTGCAGTTTTTCATTTTTTACCTTTATGAGAGACTTCATAAGGCCAAACGTACAGAATTCTAGATGGCCATACCACTCTTCCATAAAGGGTCTATTGTCGGTATCAGAAGTTGGCATCTTAAAAAGTCTTAGTCCCCTAGGTGTTATTTTGTCTTCGATATACTTTTTTAATGTTGCTATTTCCCATCGTAATTTCATTTCTTTAATTAATGTGATTTCAAGTTCTTTCAAAAGCTCACGTGGGTTATCGAAAATAACTAGGGGTTCATCACAATTTATATCAATATTCAGATCTATATCTTTAAATACATCATTAATGTCAATAGTGTATTGTTCTCTGTATTCGAATAGTGTCATAGTTATATTAGGGCTGCCTATATGGGAAAAGTTGAAGTAAACAGTAAAAAACAAGAGAAATAGGCGCTCACTAAATAAACTTTTAGGGGGCAGCAGTGAACCGAGCAGGAATTCCCAATGCCTACTCAGAATAGTGAAACAAACAAGAAAAATAGTGGTAAACCGCGCCCAAACAGTACAAATAATAAAATCGTATACATACAAATAGTCCTATAATAAGGAATGTATGGAACCTTCAAATAAAAATACAAAATAGTAATGGTGCAGTATATCAGGCAAGTAAAAATGGTTAAAACTTTATAAAACTTTATAAAAGACTAACTCACACTTTGCAGAGCTACTCAGAGCTCTGCCGTATAGCGCCTAGACGGTACAATCCCCGTCTCGGGATGTCAAGTGATGGTGCAGTGCGCGGTCCAATCCTCCACAGTAATATATGGAAAAAAATATAGAGATAGGATCCAATAGTATAGCATGTATTGCAAACAGTGTTGATAAAAAAGGAAAAATATCCTACTTACAAATTTTGGAGCAAATATCTTGCTCTGGTATGTACAGCATACGGTGGTATAATCCCCACCAACGGATATAAATCAGGATGCAGGAAAATCAGGAACAGCAGATAAAATAGTAAAAACTATAGCTTTATTTAAAGTATAAAATATAACAAATATATATAAAATCAATAACTTAACGCGTTTCGCCCGGTCTAGGGCTTCTTCAGAAGTATAAAGTCCAAGTTTGGATAAAATCCGCTTATATAGGGGTTCCTGATTGATAAAATTAAGTCCTGATGTGATTTGGCTTCCTACTTCCGGGTCGCGCACGTCGCCCGGAAGTGACGTCATCATATCGTTCCGTGGCATGCTGGGACATGTAGTCTCCCACCGTTTGTGTTATATGTAACACAGGAAGTGATGTTAGTGTGGCTCCTAGTGCCTTATGGGGCATGTAGTTCATAGTGTCCTCTTTCACAAAAGTGTAGTTTCGTCACCCGGAAGTGACGTATCGCAATGCACAGTATCATGGGATATGTAGTTCGGCAAAATGCCGATATTAAATATGGGATACACAAAAGGGGAAAGAATAATAAGTAAATAAAAAGCCAAATAATGTCTCAAAAAACACTTAGGTTGGTATTAGAGAGATAAACAAACATAATAATGAATATAAAACATAGGAAAATATGCATAAACAGAAAAAGGTAATTCTAGTAAAGGAGACAGCAAGGGCATATTCCTACATAGGGGGCAATAGTGTTTTACATAAAGTAGAAATATGATTAAAAAGTGTAGGTATATATAAAACACATATACATGTAAAAATATAAAAAATGAACATGCATAAAGTGAACCATGCATAAAAATCTTAAAGTGGTACTTGAGAGGTGGTGTAAAAAAAAAAAAATATATATATATATATGTATATAATAAAAAATAAAATATAAAAAATAGAATAAAAATTGAATAAAAATTGAAATGCAGAGAGAATAAAAATAATACTCCAAGATATGTACTATAAAAAGTTAAAAAGGTCAAACTCTGCATTTAAACCTTTTGGGTGGAGTGTGTCTAAAAAATAGACCCACTCCATTTCTTTTAGAGGAAGAAGATCAGGTAGACGAAAACAAAAAAGGAAGAACAGAGAGATTCTAAAAGTAGCGATTAAAAAAGAATTAAAGGAAAATCTAAATGAGGATGACAATAAAGGGATTTTTAATCTATCAGGCAAACCTCTAACGAATATACAGCTAAAAGTTTTAAATAAAGGTCTTAAATATGCCCCTACAAAAACTTTTAATCCTTTTTTAGCATATATCGATATAAATAAGTTTGTAAGAAATGCCACAATAAAAAGGTTTTATATAAGCAAAAATAATGCGACTAATAATCAAGCTACAGATACGACTAACACGAGAGAAGATAAATATGTCAAAAGCTCCCTGAAAAATAAAAGTAAATTTTACCCGTCATATTTTAAGTCAAGTGCAATAGATATATTTGAAAAAAAGGTGTCTAAAGGTATAAGGAATCTAAGCGATAAACACACAGGAGACAAAAATAACTTATCAAAGAAGGAAAGAGAAAGCCTTAGAGATCTACAAAATGACGATGCTATTGTCATAAAACCAGCGGATAAGGGGGGGGACTTGTAATTTTATCGACAGAAATGTATGAAGAGGAGGCTTTTAGACAATTAAACGATACAAAAACATATGCTAAACTCACAAGAGACCCTACCTCAGATATTAAAAATATGTTAGAAACGTTTTTAAATAAAGGTAAGGAGGAAGACATACTAAGCATCGATGAATATAACTACCTAAATAAAAAATTTCCAAAAATACCGGTCATATATTTTTTACCGAAGATTCACAAAGACCTAAATAAACCCCCAGGGAGACCCATTGTCTCCGGTATAGACTCTATTCTATCAAATATGTCGGAGTATATAGACATTATGTTACAGCCCTATGTTAAACTGTCCCGATCCTATCTCAAAGATACTATGGATTTACTTAATAAATTAGAGACGATAAAGTGGGAAGATGACTATACACTTATAACCTGTGATGTGCAGTCTCTATATACTATTATCGAACATGAAAGAGGCTGTAGAGCTGTAAAAACCATTTTAGAAAGACACAACAAGATGAAAGAGGAACAGATAAATTTTATAATTGAAGGTATCTTTTTAATTTTAAATAACAATTATTTTTGGTTTAAAGACTCGTTTTATTTACAAAAGAATGGCACAGCAATGGGGACCAGGTTCGCGCCCAGCTATGCCAATCTCTTCATGACGGAGTGGGAAGAGAGAATGGTATGGAGCGGGCATGGCTGGGTGGAGAACCTGGTCGCCTATTTTCGCTACATTGATGATCTCCTTTTTATTTGGAAGGGCCCTATTCCCACGGCCAAACTATTTTTAGACTTTTTAAACATAAATGATGATGGTATAGTTTTAAAAGCGGATTTTAGTAAGACTAATGTAACTTTTCTAGATTTGGACATTTTTATCCATGATACTAAAATTAATACTAAAACTCATTTTAAACCGGTTCATGTTAATAATTTTATTGGAAGGGACAGTTGCCATTATAGGAGTTGGCTTGATAGTATTCCCAAGAGCCAATTCCTTAGATTAAAAAGAAATTGTTCAGATGCTGAAACTTATAAAACACAGGCGAATATGATGAGTAAGAAATTTATTGAAAAAGGCTATAATGAAGAACAAATTGAGAAGACACTGAAAAATATTACGAGTTTAGATAGAAAAGATCTCCTAACCCAAAACAATGGTCTAAAAAATATTAAAAATAATGGGACGGATTTCATATTACCCATTGTTCTTGACTATAACAATAAGAATAAACAAATAAAAAAATTAATTCAGAATAATTGGCACATCTTGAAGGAAGACCCTATATTAGGAAAGATTATCCCAGACCGTCCAAGAATTATATTTAGAGGAGCCCCAAACCTGAGGATGCACCTCACACAGAATTACACAAAACAAAAAAAGTCTGAAGCAATAAATAATTTTATGAAACACAAAAATGGATTTTTTAGATGTAACTGTTGTGTAGCATGCAGAAAGACCAGTAAAACTAACCGATGTATTTATAATTTTAAATCACATAACACAAATAAAATTTATAACATCAAGGACACAATTACATGCATGAGTAAAAACGTCATATACCTGCTAGAGTGCCCTTGCGGACTACAATATGTAGGTAGAACCATAAGACCATTAAAAATCAGAATTGGTGAGCATTGCCGCAATATAGAAAAAGGACTAAAAACTCACCTGGTATCCTCACACTTTGAGCTACACGGCAATGATCCACGTCACCTAAAATTTATGGGTATCTCAAAATTGTCTAAAGACTGGAGAGGTGGTGATATAATCAATAAGTTAGGTAAGAAAGAAATGGAGTGGGTCTATTTTTTAGACACACTCCACCCAAAAGGTTTAAATGCAGAGTTTGACCTTTTTAACTTTTTATAGTACATATCTTGGAGTATTATTTTTATTCTCTCTGCATTTCAATTTTTATTCAATTTTTATTCTATTTTTTATATTTTATTTTTTATTATATACATATATATATATATATTTTTTTTACACCACCTCTCAAGTACCACTTTAAGATTTTTATGCATGGTTCACTTTATGCATGTTCATTTTTTATATTTTTACATGTATATGTGTTTTATATATACCTACACTTTTTAATCATATTTCTACTTTATGTAAAACACTATTGCCCCCTATGTAGGAATATGCCCTTGCTGTCTCCTTTACTAGAATTACCTTTTTCTGTTTATGCATATTTTCCTATGTTTTATATTCATTATTATGTTTGTTTATCTCTCTAATACCAACCTAAGTGTTTTTTGAGACATTATTTGGCTTTTTATTTACTTATTATTCTTTCCCCTTTTGTGTATCCCATATTTAATATCGGCATTTTGCCGAACTACATATCCCATGATACTGTGCATTGCGATACGTCACTTCCGGGTGACGAAACTACACTTTTGTGAAAGAGGACACTATGAACTACATGCCCCATAAGGCACTAGGAGCCACACTAACATCACTTCCTGTGTTACATATAACACAAACGGTGGGAGACTACATGTCCCAGCATGCCACGGAACGATATGATGACGTCACTTCCGGGCGACGTGCGCGACCCGGAAGTAGGAAGCCAAATCACATCAGGACTTAATTTTATCAATCAGGAACCCCTATATAAGCGGATTTTATCCAAACTTGGACTTTATACTTCTGAAGAAGCCCTAGACCGGGCGAAACGCGTTAAGTTATTGATTTTATATATATTTGTTATATTTTATACTTTAAATAAAGCTATAGTTTTTACTATTTTATCTGCTGTTCCTGATTTTCCTGCATCCTGATTTATATCCGTTGGTGGGGATTATACCACCGTATGCTGTACATACCAGAGCAAGATATTTGCTCCAAAATTTGTAAGTAGGATATTTTTCCTTTTTTATCAACACTGTTTGCAATACATGCTATACTATTGGATCCTATCTCTATATTTTTTTCCATATATTACTGTGGAGGATTGGACCGCGCACTGCACCATCACTTGACATCCCGAGACGGGGATTGTACCGTCTAGGCGCTATACGGCAGAGCTCTGAGTAGCTCTGCAAAGTGTGAGTTAGTCTTTTATAAAGTTTTATAAAGTTTTAACCATTTTTACTTGCCTGATATACTGCACCATTACTATTTTGTATTTTTATTTGAAGGTTCCATACATTCCTTATTATAGGACTATTTGTATGTATACGATTTTATTATTTGTACTGTTTGGGCGCGGTTTACCACTATTTTTCTTGTTTGTTTCACTATTCTGAGTAGGCATTGGGAATTCCTGCTCGGTTCACTGCTGCCCCCTAAAAGTTTATTTAGTGAGCGCCTATTTCTCTTGTTTTTTACTGTATACGTCATAATAAGGAAGAAAAAACCTTGGCAAAAGAGTGTTGTAATAGAATAGCATAATAGAATAGCATAATTGTTCTGATTGGTTGTTTGTTTTAACTTGCGTTGCTGTGAGTTTTAGTAATGACACTTAAGGAGAAACGTTCACCGGAACATGCGACTGCACGTCATTTATGGAACGGTGCAATCACCCCTAATCAAACATGTGAGACAGGAAATTCAAGACCGAGAAAACAGGGACAGTAAAGGGATTGGCACTCCCTTTCAGGTACCAACTACACCAAGCGTTCCATGCGCAGAAGTAACATCACCTTGTTCCAGGAGTCCCAGAGAAGGTCATTAGGCCTCTGCGATAGGCTGCCAATGTTCCTGGTTCCTTCTGAAAGCAAAATATGAAGCTTCCTATCATATAATAAAATTCTGTTGGAAATTAAAAATGTAAACAACCTTTTTTTTACCTTTACCTACAGCTAACTTTAGAGATGATCAATGTAGTTGTAGATTTAGATGTGGGCCAACAGCGGTTTCAGAAAATGTGCTGCTAAGTTTGTTATTGCAAGGGAAAAAGAATAGAAACCATATACTTTTGTCCTGATTGCAATTTGCACTCACTTCAAGAAAACATACTTTTATCCTGAACTATATATTATGAGCCAATTCAACTATGTTAGAGGAAGTGTTTGACAACAAGACCAGATATAGAGTACTTCATTATAATTTTTTTAAATCTATTTTATGGACTTATCTCCCAACAGCAGTTATTTATCATTTATAAAGTGCCAAGAAATTCTGCAGCGCTGTATGATTGGTGGAGTAACATACAAGTATATGTCAAGATGCATTGGATGCATAGGAACAGAAAGTGTTGAGGGCCCTGCTGAAACGAGTTTACATTTCAGGGGGAGAGGGCTAAAAGTGGCACAAAAGGAAAGGGTGGGGTGTATTTCATGTACGGGAAAAGCAGGTTACTACAATTAATAGTTTAAAAACAGAACCTTGCTCATATCCACATACTCCAAGCTATTTAACTATACTTAGCATATATTTTATATGGATGTAGAAATTACTAAGGTCCACATCAATCCCTCACAGTTTTCAGTTAGACCACAAATGACCCACGACCCCCAGGCAGAGTTAGCACTTGATGGACCACCAAGGAGTATGAAATACCTCCCACTGCACCACCAGGGATCATCTCCAAAAGCCGGAAGAGGGCTACACAAACATTAAATAGTTACATAGCTAAAAAGAGACTTGCATCCATCAAGTTCAGCATTCCTCACATATGGTTTTGCTGTTGATCCAAAAGAAGGCAAAAAACCTAGTCTGAAGCGCTTCCAATTTTGCAACAAACTAGGAAAAAATTCCTTCTTGACCCCAAAATAGCAGTCAGATGTCTCCTTGAAACAAGCAGCTATTACCCCACTAATTAGAAATTATATCCCTGTATGTTATTTGTTTGCAAGTATTTATCCAATTGCAGTTTAAACATCTGTATAGACTGACAAAACCACCTCTTCAGGCAGAGAATTCCATATCCTTATTGCTCGTACTGTAAAAAAAAAAAAAAAACACCTCTTCAGGCAGAGAATTCCATATACTTATTGCTCGTACTGTAAAAAAAAAAAAAAAACACCTCTTCAGGCAGAGAATTCCATATCCTTATTGCTCGTACTGTAAAAAAAAAAAAAACACCTCTTCAGGCAGAGAATTCCATATCCTTATTGCTCGTACTGTAAAAAAAAAAAAAAACACCTCTTCAGGCAGAGAATTCCATATCCTTATTGCTCGTACTGTAAAAAAAAAAAAAACACCTCTTCAGGCAGAGAATTCCATATCCTTATTGCTCGTACTGTAAAAAAAAAAAAACCACCTCTTCAGGCAGAGAATTCCATATCCTTATTGCTCGTACTGTAAAAAAAAAAAAACACCTCTTCAGGCAGAGAATTCCATATCCTTATTGCTCGTACTGTAAAAAAAAACTTTTCTTTGCCTTAGATGAAATCTCCTTTCTTCCAGCCTAAATGTGTGACCTCGTGTCCTATTTATAGCCTGTTTATGAATAGATTTCCAGATAATGGTTTGTACTGGCCCCGAATATATTTGTATAATGTTATCATATCCCCTCTCAGGCGCCGTTTTTCCAAACTAAATAGATTTACATTTTTTAACCTTTCTTCGTAACTAAAATGCTCCATTCCTTTTATCAATGTTATAGCTCGTCTCTGCACTTTTTCTAGTGCCATGATATCTTTCTTTAGAACAGCTGCCCAAAATTGCACACATATTCGAGGTGTGGTCTTACCAGCGATTTATAAAGAGGCAAAATTATATTTTCATCTCGAGAATTTATGCCCCTATTTATACATGACAAAACCTTACTGGCCTTAGCAACTGCAGATTGACATTGCATATTGCTGTTTAATTTGATGTCTATAACAATTCCCAAATCTTTCTCGTGTGTGGTTATCCCTAATTCACTACCATTTACGGTGTAAATTGCTTGTGCATTCTTAACCCCGAAGTGCATAACTTTGCATTTCTCAACATTAAATTTAATCTGCCATTTTAGTTCCCTGTTCCCCAATCTATCTGCAGCAAAGCAATATCCTGCTCACATTTTATTACTTTACAAAGTTTTGTGTCATCGGCAAACACTGATAGATGGCTTTCAATGCCTATTTCAAGATCATTTATAAATATGTTAAATAGAAGCGGTCCCAAAACAGAACCCTGAGGGACACCACTTACCACTTTTGTCCAGCCTGAAAATGTACCATTAATGACAACTCGTTGTACTCTATCCTTAAGCCAATGTTCTACCCAAGAACAAGAATATTCATCTAGACCAATTTTTTTTAGTTTGAAGACTAACCTATTGTGAGGAACTGTATCAAATGCCTTGGCAAAATCCAAGTAGATCACATCCATCCTCAACACCCTGATCTATACTTCTATTTACTTCTTCGTAGAATGCAATTAGGTTAGTTTGACATGACCTATGTTTCAAAAAACCATGCTGATTATTGCTAATAACAAAGTTCTTTCCAATGAATTCCTGAATATTATCCCTTAATAGCCCTTCAAATATTTTTCCAGTCACAGAATTTAAGCTCACAGGTCTATAATTTCCAGGCAAGGATTTTGAACCCTTTTTAAATATAGGAACAACATCTGCCTTCCTCTAATCCTCCGGTACAATACCTGAAACAAAAGAATCTTGAAAAATTAAATACAGAGGTTCACATATTTCCCCACTTAGCTCCTTAAGTACTTGTGGGTGAATACCATCAGGCTCCGGAGCTTTATTTACATTAATTTTCTTTAATAGCTGTAGCACCTTGTCTCGAGTTATCCAATCACAAGTTATCTGCAAGTTTTTTGCAGCAATCATTTGCATATCTCATAGGATCCTTATTAATATATACTGAAGAAAAATAGGTATTTAAAATGTCTGCTTTTTCCTGGTCTTCATTAGCTAACAAACCCATCTTTGTTTCCAGTGTACCTCCACTTTCATTTTTTTATATAATTGATGTACTTGAAAAATGTTTTGGGGTTGGTTTTGCTTTCTTTGGCCACATGCAGCCAGCACACGGTAAACTTCACATCCTGTCAACACGCACATACTTCAGCCAGCCTTCGCAGGCCAAGCACAGTGAGCACATACCACACTATGAGAAAGGGAGTGACCGTGCGAGGACAGAGTTAGACTGTCAAGGGTAGTTCGCAAAACAGAGGCAAAAATAACCATGTTGTGGCTATACTGGAGTTACAGAATATTTAAACTATTCTGCCTCCACTTTTCCATTCACACCACATTTGTAAACACACAACTTTATCAACCCAAAAGTTGGTGCAGAAACCACCCAAATGCAGTGAGTTTAATAAGCTTCTATCTGTTTGCATATTTTTAAACTGTATGTATACTCTGCACTAGATTTTGTTTGATGCTAGATTCTTTGTTTTAAAGGTGCAACTAAAGGAATTCTAAAATAAATCCTTATATACAAGTATTAACTAGCTTTTTTTTATATTTTTGGTTTGCACTCACCCTTTTGGGTTGATATTTGCCTATATCCTTGGTTGGTAGCTGCAGTTTTGCCACAATACTACATATGTCTTATTTATGATTTTTAACATTGGCTTATTTATGATTTTTAACATATAGCTGTTGAAATTTGCACTCTTTCCTTATTAGGATTTTATGGTTTGCACTAAAGAGTGTTCCCTTTTTTGCACTTAAAAGGGATATAAACATATTTTTTTTTTTTTACTTCACTAATGGCATATTGTTAAATAAGTGCCTGTTTTACCAACTTATTGTTTGTCATTCAGTTGTCATTATCCATGGCTCTTGGCATTGGCCCCAATCTTTGTAATTTACATTTTTATGTGCTCTATTTAAACAAAGAAGAAAATAAATCACAACTTATGCATGTCAGAGTCCCTTTAAGAAAGTTATCCTTAAATAACCCAGTAACAAAAAAAATATTTGCCAACTTGTAGCCCAAGGACCAGATTCCCCCCCCCCCCCCCCTTGATTCTGTTATGAACAACTTCTAACATTTTCATTTGTTGTTTGCATCAATCATATGAATCTATGTAATGGCTTATAATATTTCTGTATAAAAAAAGTCATAGCCATTAGTATCCTTCATGACTGACCTTTGCAAATCATGTATACACAACAGAAACAGCCTGAAATTTAGAGCTTGAACTTAAATGCTTTTATTTGGAGACAGATTACAAAAAAAAGCTTAATGAGTTTTGTACATATATGTAATCAAGTTATTTTCTTTCTTACATTCAAAGGTTAATTGTGCGAGCATGGCATCAGAAAGTTAAGCCAACTATTCAGTTAGTATTGTAAACAAAATTGTAACATTCACAAACTTGTAGCCTAACAAAATGTTAATGGTCCACAAAGACATCCAAAGATATCTGGTACTATAACAATGTAACCCACTACTTTCACTCAAATTCTGAATAAAAGATGGAGTGAAAAGTATATTTAACACTATTCTTACTTGAAGAATTGCAAAATTGAACTGGACCCAACTGTTTAGTTGTTGTAATTTCCCCATCAAAGAGAGAGCGGTGTCCTTTGTTCTGCTTTTAAGACTTGCACCCCTTAAAGTAAACATTTAATTGCCTAATCTTCATGGTTAAAATGTGAAGTCATGTATATATATATATATGTATTAGTCTCTAGTTCCTTTTCCCCCTTTATCAGTCATAGTTATTGATAAAACCAGTTGCCTGATGTGGCATGTGAGAGACATGACTGTGCATTGACTTACCACTAATTATTGTCAAAGATAAAAGCTTTGCTGAGGTGATTTTAGGCTTCTTTGCCAAGAAAAAAAAAAAGTACACTGACTTGTGTACAGAGGCAAATGTGTGTGGGGGAACAGAGCATAATAAAGGGGGACAAAATGAACAGTTGGACAATGCCACAAGTTAAGGTTAACAGGTTAAGTGTGTTCAGTGAGTTATGTTATAAAGAATGATGTATAAAACAACAATGTGTGATGTTATCTGTTTATATGCAGAATGCATGGGTGCTCAAGGTAGTTGGTAGAGGGAGATTAAACTGTAGGTTTGTATAGGCTTGTATATAAATTAACCTATCCTGGCTGTGTTTAAAATTATAAAAAAACAAAAGCTGGGCAGTAAAGTTAAGAATACAAACATCTCTGTGCTACATACAACATTTACAGCACAACCCACTAACATCTATGTGCAATATATTACTATGTGTTTTGCATTAAAGGAACACTCCACCAAAAATACAAATGTATATCTGGTAACACTTCATGCAAATAGGATCCACATTTTGCACTATATATTTATGAGGTTTTTAAGGAAAAAGGAAGTGATGAGATAATTTGCAGAAGCAGGACCACATTAAGCTTCCAAAGGTATAAATATACCACACATAGATGTGCTGTACAGTTGTGAGTAACTTTCCTAACTAAGTGTACGCAAATTGAAATTCTTCTGGCTTTACTCAGCATGTGCGAGTGGCTATCAGACATTTGAATGGGTAAGTAGTGAATATACACACTTGTGCAAAGCTTTTGCCATCTTTCAATTTTAAAGAAAGACTAGAGAGTGGCTAGAGTACTCAGCAGCTTCCGGGACTGAAGAAGGCAGATCAAGGCACAGAGCGTGAGCTGCAATAAAGCCATGCAAAGATACACAGGTGTATAGGTATAATTATCTATAGTCTGAAGTAAAAATGTATCTTACGCCTCTAGAGTATAATTTTAACCATCAGGGGGTTCATGCAGAGTCCTTCCACACAGCGATATCACAAGATCAGTACTCTTTTTGCAAAGATGATGCTCACATTCTGTACTGTGAATTTCACACTGTTCAAATTTAACTTCAATGGGTCAGCAGAAAGCTAAAGTCAAATTACAACTGAAAGCATTCTGGGACATGACCTATTTTTTCCCAGATGTACATTTATCATGGGCTGTAAGATGCAACATTAAACAATACTTCACAACTCTGCATAAGTAACACATTTTGTGTCTCATTTAAATGTGACACTTGGATGTGATGGAAAGGGCAGGTAAGAGTAATTCATGTTTAATAATTTGCTGTGAAAGCCTTCTTTTAAATACTATGCACAATATTTTTATCCCCCACAAAGGAGTGGAAATAGGCAAAGAAAGCGTCAAGTGCGTCTAAGGAATGGAAATAATTTAACCATTTCTCTAGCAGAGAGACTAGTAAGAAAGGGTACAGTAACAGAGCGTAAAGAGTAATATAATTGCTAGTATCATCTGAAAAAGAAGGTGTCATTCGCTAACCCGGATAAGCCACATTAATAATTTACTAGTTATAAATACAGGATTTGAATCTGTAATTTCACCACAGCAGAGGTTTTAAAGTGTGTATTTGATCAGTGTACATACACACAATGTGGTTGCCTAAGAGTTAATCAAGTGAGAAGATGTAACAGGGAAGAGTGCTCAAAGCATTAGTATGAGTTGCTAAGTGGAACAGTCAAGGTGAAAAGAAAGATGGGAGGGTGAGTTATAATGCACAGCACACTGCATCTCTTCTAACAGCCTACAGTGTCTATAAATACTTAACGAGGTGAGGGAGGTTAGGTGGTGAAAACCTAAAAATAAGAAAAGCCCAAAGGCACACAGGGACCTGGAGTGCCCAAGTAGGCAGCTGGTAGTCCCTAAATGCCTATGCACTACCAACAATGCATACCTGCTGCCCTAAATCAATTAAGATGTACCTACATGGCTGCGGGCCTATAAAATAAGTAAATTAACCCCTCTGATTAAAATTATAGGAATGATAGAAGTTATCGTTAAATCTATTAAATGTCTATTTCTGAGAAAGGATACAGGGAACAAATTAAATGTTTAATAAGAACTTTCCAAAGTGTGAGTTAATGTGGTACTAGCCACCTTTGCTCCTATCAAGTAGTATATAAATCCCACCACAAATACCATGAGTTCAAGGGAGTCTGGTAATATTTCTTACAATATTTAAAGCCATCTTGATAAAGAGTATTGTACTGAACATCTATAAGGAGATTTATTTTCCTTTCTAATATACTTTTTGTTCCCTTAGTAAAGGGTAGATCATGAAAATTTATTTAAGAATCTTTGTCAGAGTCATATGTTTACTAATTGCTGTAAACATGCTAAAAGATACCCAAAAATATGTGAACTAAAGATTAGATGGGTATCTCAGCATTCAAATATCACCAGTGTGTTTTTTGTTTTTGTTTTTTTAAACACAACCATGGTAAATTATATACATGCAATGGGTCATGTCACTTTGGATTTAAAACTTGTAGATGTAACGATTAATGCAACATGTGAATGGTGAATTTCAAATAATGTAAGGCCTGCAATCAAGCAAAATAAATTTTGCATACATACATGATTTGTCATGAAGCTTAGCCTAAGCAATGGATCTCCCATGACAAGTAGCAGTAGAGATTTATATTTCATCTTGTTTGGCACCAGTTTAATATTTCTTTATGCTTTTATTTGCATCAAAGATTGTTTTTCTCTCCTACAATTTACATTCTAGAAGTATAATTCATTACACAATTTGTGCATCAGAGAGAAAGGCACATCAAATGAAAAGAACCCTCCCAGGTGTAGCTGCAAAATTGTACTGTGTTCTTATCTGCAAGTAAAGCATAATGTTGATTTGTGTGGCTGCCAAAGGAGCAGATTGTTGAAATCCCTCACAATCCAAGGACATGAGTATGTGTTATCAAATGAATTACATGAGTATACAAAAACTTAACGCAGGAAGAAATTGGTAACTAAATACGCTATGATGGAATTAAACATAAAATATAAGGTGAAAACTAAATATTTCCACAAATCTGGTGCTGCAGAAAGTGTATTTTCACAATCTCATATCATGGCTGGAATTTATACAAATATCCAGCTACCAGGGACAGCTATGTTTTATACAATTACTTAAAAGCTTAAATTGGCACTTTAGGCAACATAAACTCGACATCTTATTGTAGTGTGTATGGTGTAAACAAGATTTGGGTATATTTGGAAGGTTTCAGAAAAAACAGGGTTCTTTCAAAATCCTCTCTAGTGGCTATATAGGCCAACCTCATATTAACATTCTTTAGCAATATCAAACTAGGTGCTTTGAATGTTGGCATTAAAGAAAACTGTACTGTTCAATTCATGTACCTTAGACACCATAAACATCTGTTAAATGCATATGTGCTTGTATCGCATGTGTTGCTTTTATGTGGGACAAACCCCCTACACTGTACTACTTTAGGTTAGTGGATTAGTATGTATGTTACAACACGTCTGTTTTTGGCCATTGTGCTGAAATGAAAATGGTAGACTGTGTTGATGTAAAGTAAAAGAAAAGGGACAATAGCCAAAATAGGAAAATAAAGATTTAGAAGCGAGTTGAAATGTAGGACATTGCTAAAGCAGTCCATAACAATACATATATGACAACACTTGATTGGCTACTCTAGATGGGGCAGCTTTATTTATAACTTGATATAGCTAACACTGATAATGTTAAATGGCTGCAAACACATTAATATAAATGAATCCATGATTATTATTCTAGAGTAAAAATGGGCTTGTGACATCCTGGCATACATACTGAATATTCAAAGAGGAATCTGAACAAAAAATACACTAGATATATTTTGTCCCAAACACCACCATCCATCCTCATGTAAATTTTCATAAGCAAAAAAAAAAAAAAATATTCAGCAACAGTGGCAGTTAGTGTTCAGTTTTTCTGTATCATCAGACTAAAAGGTTAATGATCCAACAATTTCATCAGGTCCCTAAATACATATATGTTAATATCTCTACCATTGAGTGTTGATGAAAACCAGAACACAGGTCCTCAAGCATGATAATGTGTAAACCCTCTCCCATGTTCAAGAGGAATGAAGAAGATAGCCATACCAACTATTTAGCATCACCCAACCCGCAAAAAAATAGTTCCAGTGTTTTGCGTCTCCATTATTCAATTTCCAGTATAAGGTCTTCTCCTTCAAGGTGCATGTCAGGCTTGATATATATTTTCTTGACTGTTCCAGAAACTGGAGAGTTGACCAAGGTCTCCATCTTCATGGCACTAAGTACACAGAGTGGCTGACCCTTCTCTATCTGGGCTCCTTCTTTCACCTTGATGTCAATGACCTTTCCAGGCATGGGGGCACCAATTTGGCCCTTTACATCTTTTAGGGCTTTTGGGTGGAAATGCATCTCCTAAAAATAAAAGGGATAATGTTAAGGTGGGTGACATGAAAATAAAGTGTCTATGGGATAACACCTACAGAAATTCACGTAATTCAAAAACGCACAGAATTAGAAGCATTGTTGATAAGTGAAAAATCAGAATGTAACACATCCATTACCTGTAACTATTGTCACCAAAATAGAAAAATGGTGAGTCTACCTTCACATCAACCTAAAGCACAAACCTGCATAACCAAACCAAATCCACTCCGCTCATAAGGGAGAAAATGAGGAGTGTCTTTAAACCCTTAAGGACCAATCTTCTGGAATAAAAGGGAATCATGACATGTCACACATGTCATGTGTCCTTAAGGGGTTAAAAAATTTTCTAAGCTGTTTAAGAATGAATGCCCTTACCTCTGTAACTATCCAAAACAAAACTATTTGGTTCAGAGTGGATTATTAAAAATAACACATTGCAAAGCATCTTAAAGGTTTTTGATAACCAAGTGAAGGTTTAAAAGCAGTGCAAATGGTTTTCAGCAAAGCCAAGCTACAAGATATCCAGAAACCCTCGCGTTTCTAGGTAGCTATACTTCTTTTCTAAAGATGTATAATCTAGAGCAGTATTTCCCAACCTTTTACAGAGAAGCACCCATGCACCCTCGAGAAAGTAATTTCTATTAATTTAAATTTCAATTGAAGTGAGTAGGCACAGATGTTTAAGCTCACCCCATATTGGAGAACAAGCCCATTTAAAGGTTGTAAAGAATATTTTTTAAATAAATATGACAATGTGAATACTCTTTACATAAGAAGTGTATGAACTAGTACTCTGAAGTATAAAAGTTACAAAATGAAAGTATAACACACAAATAATAGTTACACACAGAGGACTCTGACACAAACACAGTTAGACACAGAGGACGCTTGCAAAAAAACACAAATTTACACACAGAAGAAACTGACATACTTAAATGCAGAGGACACGCTCACCAACACACACTCTAACATACATTCACTGACAGACACAGAAGACACTGCACTGCACACGGAGGACACTGCAACACACACGGAGGACACTGAAACACGCACATGGAGGCAAATTAGACACACACTTAAACACAGAGGACACTGACAGACACTCTTGCTGATTTGACACTCACTGACAGGCACATTTTCTCACACACTTATTTTTTATTTAAGTCCATCCAGCCTGGGGTCCAGTGTGGGGCTAGCGTAATCTTCATGCTCTTCCAGCACTGTTCCTTTGTGCACTGTTTAGTGATGCCGGGGGTGGAGTGACTTCATAACCTGGCTGCCAGCATCACTGGAGGGTGAGCAAGAGAGCAAAACTGGAACATGAAGATTACAGCTCCCTCACCATTCTTCCTCCATTCTCCCCCAGGAACAGTGTATTTGGGTAAGCAGGTGCTTACTCTGCCTTGGCACACAACTGGTCGCCTCCTGGGGTCAGTAAGATGGTCGCATTTTGGAATACCCACTGAGAAACAGGGATCTAAATAGAACATGATATAACATCTCCATTTCCTGGCCAGGCAAGAAACTTAATTTAACTGGGTTGTGTATGCTGTGAAATATTAAAGGAAAACTATAGGGCAAAGAACACAAACATGTATTCCTGACCCTATAATGTTAAAAACACTATCTAGCCCCCTTGGCCCCCTAAATATAGTGGAATTTAATCTTTGTTCCACTCTGCTGGCACTGGCTCTCCCTGTGAGTTGCCTCCTTGGTCGTCAGAAGTGATGATGTCAGTCACACAATGCTTTTCGATAGAGATTGTCAATTCTGATGATCTTAGCTTAGGAGGCAGGCTAGGGATGGAGCCAAATTGTGCCCTGGCCAATCAGCATCTATTCATAGAGATGTATTGAATAAATGCATCTCTATGAGTAAAGTTCAGTGTCTCTATGCAGATAATGGAAACACTGCATGTCTGAGGAGGGGCCACTGGACATGTTCCTAGGCTGTAATGTAAACACTGTCTTTTCTCTGAAAAGGCAGTGTTTACAGCAAAAAGCCTGCATGGATGGACTATATTCACTAGAACATTAAGCTGTAGTTGTTCTGGTGATTGTAGTGTCCATTCAAACAATATCATTACATATTCTATCAGTGCTAGACCAGTGAAGGTGGGGAAATCCTGCACTGATGGTTCTTGCAGACATGTGTCAAAACAAATTCTTTAAAACTGAGATCTGAGATTTTCCCAGAAGAAAAAAATATAACTGGTAACTATTTGTTTACCTTCATGGCCTGTGTATCTTTGACAAGGAGTGATCTGAGTTGACCATTGAGCTCAAAGAAAACTTCTCTCTGACCAGCCTTGTTAAGATCTCCCAGTGCGAGAGCTTTAATATGAAGGGTTTTTCCTCTTTCCAACTCCACCTAGGAACAAAAGATAAATAAATAAATAAAACAACATTTCACTTTATTTCCAACAGCATTCTTTATGTAATGTTATTTTTTTTTGCAATGTTAGCCATTAAACAATACCTTATCTTTCAATTTGGTATACAGTGCCTTGCAAAAGTATTCACCCCCTTGACCTTTTACCTATTTTGTTACATTACAGCCTTAAGTTCAATGTTTTATTAATCTGAATCTTATGTGATGGATCAGAACACAATAGTCTAAGTTGGTGAAGTGAAATGAGAAAAATATATACATAAAACTAAAACTTCAGGGAGATCATGCCAAACTAATCTTATTGATTTTTTTGATTGGGTAACTAAAACAATAGATCAGGGATGGTGCAGTAGACATTGCTTACCCAGATTTCAATAAGGCTTTTGACACTGTTGCACATAGAAGGCTTATCAATAAATTGCAATCTTTAAGTTTGGATTCCAATATTGTTGAATGGGTAAGGCAGTGGCTGAGTGACCGGCAACAGAGGGCTGTAGTCAATGGAGTATATTCGAAGCTTGGGCTTGTCACCAGTGGGGTATCTCAGGGATCTGTACTTGGACCCATTCTCTTTAATATTTTTATTAGTGATATTGCAGAAGGTATTGATGGTAAGGTATGTCTCTTTGATGATGATACTAAGATATGTAACAGGGTTGATGTTCCAGGAGGGATAAGCCAGATGGCAAATTACTTCGGTAAACTTGAAAAATGGTCAGAGTTGTGGCAACTGACATTTAATGTGGATAAGTGCAAGATAATGCATCTTGGACGTAAAAACCTAAGGGCAGAGTACAGAATATTTGATAGAGAGCTAACCTCAACATCTAAGGAACGGAATTTAGGGGTGATTATTTCTGATGACTTAAAGGTAGGCAGACAATATAATAGACCAGCAGGAAATGCTAGCAGAATGCTTGGTTGTATAGGGAGAGGTATTAGCAGTAGAAAGAGGGAAGTGATCATGCCATTGTACAGAACACTGGTGAGACCTCACTTGGAGTATTGTATGCAGTACTGGAGACCGTATCTTCAGAAGGATATTGATACCTTGGAGAGAGTTCAGAGAAGGGCTACTAAACTGGTTCATGGATTGCAGGATAAAATTTACAAGGAAAGGTTAAAGGAACTTCACATGTATAGCTTGGAGGAAAGACGAGACAGGGGGGATATGAAAGAAACATTTAAATACATAAAGGGAATTAACACAGTAAAGGAGAAGGCCATATTTAAAAGAAGAAAAACTACCTAACAAGAGGACATAGTCTTAAATTAGAGGGGCAAAGGTTTAAAAATAATATCAGGAAGTATTACTTTACTGAGAGGGTAGTGGATGCATTGAATACCCTTCCAGCTGAAGTGGTTGAGGTTAACACAGTAAAGGAGTTTAAGCATGAGTGGGATAGGCCTAAGGCTATCCTAACTATAAGATAAGGTCAGGGACTAATGAAGTATTTAGAAAATTGGGCAGATGGGCCGAATGGTTCTTATCTGCCGTCACATGTTTCTATGTTTTTTAGAAATAGAAAACAGAAAAATGGCATGTGCATATGTATTCACCCCCTTTGTTATGAAGCCCATAAAAAGCTCTGGTGCAACCAATTACCTTCAGAAGTCACATAATTAGTGAAATGATGTCCCCCTGTGTGCAATCTAAGTATCACATGATCTGTCATTACATATACACACCTTTTTTGAAAGGCCCCTAAGGCTGCAAAACCTAAGCAAGAGGCACCACTAACCAAACACTGCCATGAAGACCAAGGAACTCTCCAAACAAGTAAGGGACAATGTTGTTGAGAAGTACAAGTCAGGGTTAGGTTATAAAAAAATATCCAAATCTTTGATGATCCCCAGGAGCACCACCAAATCTATCATAACCAAATGGAAAGAACATGGCACAACAGCAAACCTGCCAAGAGACGGCCGCCCACCAGAACGCACGGACAGGGCAAGGAGGGCATTAATCAGAGAGGCAGCACAGAGACCTAAGGTAACCCTGGAGGAGCTGCAGAGTTCCACAGCAGAGGCTGGAGTATCTGTATATAGGACGACAATAAGCCGTACGCTCCATAGAGTTGGGCTTTATGGCAGAGTGGCCAAAAGAAAGCCATTACTTTCAGCAAAAAACAAAATGGCACATTTTGAGTTTGTGAAAAGGCATGTGGGAGACTCCCAAAATGTATAGAGGAAGGTGCTCTGGTCTGATGAGACTAAAGTTGGTCTTTTCGGCCAAAGAAAACGCTATGTCTGGCACAAACCCAACACATCACATCACCCAAAGAACACTATCCCCACAGTGAAACATGGTGGTGGCAGCATCATGCTTTGGGGGTGTTTTTCAGCAGCCGGGACTGTGAAACTGGTCAGAGTTGAGAGAAAGATGGATGGTTTTAAATACATGGATATTCTTGAGCAAAACCTGTACCACTACTCTGTGCGTGATTTGAGGCTAGGACGGAGGTTCACCTTCCAGCAGGACAATGACCCCAAACACACTGCTAAAGCAACACTTGAGTGGTTAAGGGGAAACATGTAAATGTGTTGGAATGGCCTAGTCAAAGCCCAGACCTCAATCCAATAAAAAAATCTGTGGTCAGACTTAAAAAGATTGCTGTTCACAAGCGCAGATCATCCAACTTGAAGGAGCTGGAGCAGTTTTGCAAGGAGTAATTGGCAAAAATCCCAGTGGTAAGATGTGGCAAGCTCAGAGACTTATCCAAAGTGACTTGGAGCTGTGATTTGCATATTATTTGCAACTTGTGGTACTGCACTTTTATTTTCTCTATCTTTTTGCACACCTATCATTTTTTTGTGTCAGTAGTAGCATTGTGGTTCAGTGTAATCAGCAAGTTAAAATTTTATATTTGTAATTAGGAATCGGAAATCTGCAAGAAAAGTGCCTTTGTAGTGTCTAAGAATAGTCAGTGTGGTTAAGGTAGATCTTTAGCATTTCTCTTAGGACAGTGGCAGTTGCATTTTATAAGTAACTCTGTACTGTACGTGAGAGGAGAATTAATCTACCATCAGCGTACAACGGTGGATTCTGTGCTGGATCAGAAAACCTGAATGGATGCACGACATTTGGAGTCTGTTGAGAGTGCATATGTAAGGGAGAGAACCTATTATATACAGTTTGTGGGGAGTATATATGCAGTGTGTGGTAAGTGGAGTGAATTTCTTCTTGCTGTGTGGTGCCTGTTTAAAATAAAAATAAAAAAAATCTAACTGTAATGAGAAACTGTAATGACAATGAGAAAAGTGAATCTATGAATCTCTCAGAAGACAAAGTGTGAGGGAGTATGTATGCACAAAAGATAATGACATGGTAGAAATTTGAAGGAATATGTTATATATATTTATATTTTAATTCTTATTGGAAGCAGTCAGCCATCTCTTTTAAAAATAAATACAAATAGAAATCTAGTGTCCTACTTAGAGAAGTTTGATTACTGTACTGAAAAAGCAATATGCATTTTATATGGATTTGGACTGCAATCAGTTTAAATTACTCTTATGTAGTTCATACCAGGCCTTATTAATGAGAGCTAGCCGCAGCTAATAATTTGTTTTGATTCAAAGATGTGCAGGTATCTGTATCCTCCTCCAGTATACAAAATAAAGGGGGAGGGGAGATGGCTGCTCATCATTATTTCAACACAAAACAGAAAGGATGGCATTCTCCTCAAATGCATCCTCTGTTAGAAAAACAAATGTGGTTACTAATTCCACACATTCATCCCAAAAGCAGCCAGGTGTAGCTGCTCACACGAAGAAAGACTGTCATACACTGCCAATTTATCAGTCACAGTGAATAAACTCTGATCGTGAGAATCAAAACCTGCATCGTAAAATGCTAGAAGAAAATGGCATGCTACAAAAAAAAAAAAAAAAAAATTCGATCTGCACAGAAAAAAAAACATGCACAAAGCTGGCAGCCACCAGCAGTTCTGCCATGCAGGAAAATCTGAAACCGTAATTAAACTTACAAGGAAGGCTGATACATAATGACATTTCTTTTAGATCACAGAGAAAGGTGCAAAACAAAGCAAATCACCACATGGCAAACTGAAACCAAAACCATAAATCTATTAGAGCAATGAACAATACATCACAGGCTTGGAGGATACCTGTGATCGTGCAATGAATTCCTGCAGAACACTACATGTGTTAAGGCCATGTTTTCCTGCTGACACAAGATGTTTGAATAGCTGTCCGTTTTCACTGTTTCCTGAGGCAAGAAGAGTGCAAACTTACAGCTGTAAAGGAATTAAAATAATTCCCTGCAGCAAAAGGCAACAGCCTGCTAACATCAATACAGCCATCCAATCGCAAACATACACAAAAATCATGATGATTAATTTGACTGTATGATACATATGTAACGCTCTAGAAAAGCCAAAATATACAAATGTTTAGATATTGTTGAGCTACTAACTACATTTTGCAGGACTGTAGAAATTGAGATGGTTGACATATCACATCTGGATCAGACGTAAAGTAACATTTCAACTCCAATAGCTAGATCAGTTAAAGAAACACTAACCTACTAAAATACATATCCTCACCCTGTTGGTTATAAAAATGAAAAAAAATATGAAAAGTGTTTACTTACTTGGCGCTGCTTACCTCTCAACCTCCCATGGTGTCATTGAGGAGGCATGCCTTTCCCCATAAATAGTCCAATTAAAGGCTCCTCATAGAGGAGCAATAGGGACCTAAAGCATATGTGTGGCGAGT